>NC_079211.1:57988175-58307175 GCF_029633865.1 Lampris incognitus | reverse complement strand
GTTAAGACACGTAGCACAGTTAAGACACATAGCACAGTTAAGACACTTAGCACAGTTAAGACACATAGCACAGTTGAGACACATAGCACAGTTAAGACACATAGCACAGTTAAGACACGTAGCACAGTTGGGACACGTAGCACAGTTAAGACACGTAGCACAGTTAAGACACATAGCACAGTTAAGACACTAAGCACAGTTAAGACACATAGCACAGTTGAGACACGTAGCACAGTTAAGACACGTAGCACAGTTAAGACACATAGCACAGTTGAGACACGTAGCACAGTTAAGACACATAGCACAGTTAAGACACGTAGCACAGTTGAGACACGTAGCACAGTTAAGACACATAGCACAGTTAAGACACATAGCACAGTTGAGACACATAGCACAGTAAAGGCACATAGCACAGTTGAGATACATAGCACAGTTAAGCACAGTTAAGACACATAGTAGAGTTAAGACACGTAGCACAGTTAAGACACGTAGCACAGTTAAGACACGTAGCACAGTTAAGACACATAGCACAGTTGAGACACATAGCACAGTTAAGACACATAGCACAGTTAAGACACAAAGCACAGTTGAAACACGTAGCACAGTTAAGACACTTAGCACAGTTGAGACACATAGCACAGTTAAGACACATAGCACAGTTAAGCACAGTTAAGACACATAGCACAGTTAACACACGTAGCACAGTTAACACACGTAGCACAGTTAAGACACATAGCACAGTTAAGACACGTAGCACAGTTCAGACACGTAGCACAGTTAAGACACGTAGCACAGTTAAGACACATAGCACAGTTAAGCACAGTTAAGACACGTAGCACAGTTAAAACACGTAGCACAGTTAAGACACATAGCACAGATAAGACACTTAGCACACTTGAGACACGTAGCACAGTTAAGACACATAGCACAGTTAAGAGACATAGCACAGTTAAGACACTTAGCACAGTTAAGACACGTAGCACAGTTAAGACACGTAGCACAGTTAAGAGACATAGCACAGTTAAGACACATAGCACAGTTAAGACACTTAGCACAGTTGAGACACGTAGCACAGTTAAGACACATAGCACAGTTAAGACACGTAGCACAGTTGAGACACGTAGCACAGTTAAGACACATAGCACAGTTGAGACACGTAGCACAGTTGAGACACAGCACAGTTAAGACACGTAGCACAGTTCAGACACGTAGCACAGTTAAGACACATAGCACAGTTAAGACACTTAGCACAGCTAAGACACATAGCACAGTTGAGACACATAGCACAGTTAAGACACGTAGCACAGTTGGGACACGTAGCACAGTTAAGACACGTAGCACAGTTAAGACACGTAGCACAGTTAAGCACAGTTAAGACACTTAGCACAGTTAAGACACTTAGCACAGTTAAGACACATAGCACAATTAAGACACGTAGCACAGTTAAGACACATAGCACAGTTAAGACACGTAGCACAGTTAAGACACACAGCACAGTTGAGACACGTAGCACAGTTAAGCACAGTTAAGACACATAGCACAGTTAAGACACTTAGCACAGTTAAGACACATAGCAAAGTTGAGACACGTAGCACAGTTAAGCACAGTTAAGACACATAGCACAGTTAAGACACTTAGCACAGTTAAGACACGTAGCACAGTTAAGACACTTAGCACAGTTAAGACACATAGCACAGTTGAGACACGTAGCACAGTTAAGCACAGTTAAGACGCATAGCACAGTTAAGACACGTAGCACAGTTAAGCACAGTTAAGACACGTAGCACAGTTAAGACACATAGCACAGTTAAGACACGTAGCACAGTTCAGACACGTAGCACAGTTAAGACAGTTGAGACACGTAGCACAGTTAAGACACATAGCACAGTTAAGACACATAGCACAGTTAAGACACATAGCACAGTTGAGACACATAGCACACTTAAGACACGTAGCACAGTTCAGACACGTAGCACAGTTAAGACACATAGCACAGTTAAGCACAGTTAAGACACGTAGCACAGTTAAGCACAGTTAAGACACGTAGCACAGTTAAGACACGTAGCACAGTTAAGACACATAGCACAGTTAAGACACTAAGCACAGTTAAGACACATAGCACAGTTGAGACACGTAGCACAGTTAAGACACGTAGCACAGTTAAGACACATAGCACAGTTGAGACACGTAGCACAGTTAAGACACATAGCACAGTTAAGACACGTAGCACAGTTAAGACACATAGCACAGTTGAGACACGTAGCACAGTTAAGACACATAGCACAGTTAAGACACATAGCACAGTTGAGACACGTAGCACAGTTGAGACACATAGCACAGGTAAGACACATAGCACAGTTAAGACACATAGCACAGTTGAGACACATAGCACGTAGCACAGTTAAGACACGTAGCACAGTTAAGCACAGTTAAGACACTTAGCACAGTTAAGACACGTAGCACAGTTAAGACACTTAGCACAGTTAAGACACATAGCACAATTAAGACACGTAGCACAGTTAAGACACATAGCACAGTTAAGACACGTAGCACAGTTAAGACACACAGCACAGTTGAGACACGTAGCACAGTTAAGCACAGTTAAGACACATAGCACAGTTAAGACACTTAGCACAGTTAAGACACATAGCACAGTTGAGACACGTAGCACAGTTAAGCACAGTTAAGACACATAGCACAGTTAAGACACTTAGCACAGTTAAGACACGTAGCACAGTTAAGACACTTAGCACAGTTAAGACACATAGCACAGTTGAGACACATAGCACAGTTAAGACACATAGCACAGTTGAGACACATAGCACGTAGCACAGTTAAGACACGTAGCACAGTTAAGCACAGTTAAGACACTTAGCACAGTTAAGACACAAAGCACAGTTGAGACACATAGCACAGTTGAGACACATAGCACAGTTAAGACACATAGCACAGTTAAGACACTTAGCACAGTTAAGACACAAAGCACAGTTGAGACACATAGCACAGTTAAGACACATAGCACAGTTAAGACACGTAGCACAGTTAAGACACATAGCACAGTTAAGACACTTAGCACAGTTAAGACACATAGCACAGTTGAGACACGTAGCACAGTTAAGCACAGTTGAGACACATAGCACAGTTAAGACACGTAGCACAGTTAAAACACATAGCACAGTTAAGACACGTAGCACAGTTAAGAAACATAGCACAGTTAAGACACTTAGCACAGTTGAGACACGTAGCACAGTTAAGACACATAGCACAGTTAAGACACGTAGCACAGTTGAGACACGTAGCACAGTTGAGACACATAGCACAGTTAAGACACATAGCACAGTTAAGACACATAGCACAGTTGAGACACATAGCCCAGTTAAGACACATAGCACAGTTAAGACACATAGCACAGTTAAGACACGTAGCACAGTTCAGACACGTAGCACAGTTAAGCACAGTTAAGACACATAGCACAGTTAAGACACTTAGCACAGTTAAGACACATAGCAAAGTTGAGACACGTAGCACAGTTAAGCACAGTTAAGACACATAGCACAGTTAAGACACTTAGCACAGTTAAGACACGTAGCACAGTTAAGACACTTAGCACAGTTAAGACACATAGCACAGTTGAGACACGTAGCACAGTTAAGCACAGTTAAGACGCATAGCACAGTTAAGACACGTAGCACAGTTAAGCACAGTTAAGACACGTAGCACAGTTAAGACACATAGCACAGTTAAGACACGTAGCACAGTTCAGACACGTAGCACAGTTAAGACAGTTGAGACACGTAGCACAGTTAAGACACATAGCACAGTTAAGACACATAGCACAGTTAAGACACATAGCACAGTTGAGACACATAGCACACTTAAGACACGTAGCACAGTTCAGACACGTAGCACAGTTAAGACACATAGCACAGTTAAGCACAGTTAAGACACGTAGCACAGTTAAGCACAGTTAAGACACGTAGCACAGTTAAGACACGTAGCACAGTTAAGACACATAGCACAGTTAAGACACTAAGCACAGTTAAGACACATAGCACAGTTGAGACACGTAGCACAGTTAAGACACGTAGCACAGTTAAGACACATAGCACAGTTGAGACACGTAGCACAGTTAAGACACATAGCACAGTTAAGACACGTAGCACAGTTAAGACACATAGCACAGTTGAGACACGTAGCACAGTTAAGACACATAGCACAGTTAAGACACATAGCACAGTTGAGACACGTAGCACAGTTGAGACACATAGCACAGGTAAGACACATAGCACAGTTAAGACACATAGCACAGTTGAGACACATAGCACGTAGCACAGTTAAGACACGTAGCACAGTTAAGCACAGTTAAGACACTTAGCACAGTTAAGACACGTAGCACAGTTAAGACACTTAGCACAGTTAAGACACATAGCACAATTAAGACACGTAGCACAGTTAAGACACATAGCACAGTTAAGACACGTAGCACAGTTAAGACACACAGCACAGTTGAGACACGTAGCACAGTTAAGCACAGTTAAGACACATAGCACAGTTAAGACACTTAGCACAGTTAAGACACATAGCACAGTTGAGACACGTAGCACAGTTAAGCACAGTTAAGACACATAGCACAGTTAAGACACTTAGCACAGTTAAGACACGTAGCACAGTTAAGACACTTAGCACAGTTAAGACACATAGCACAGTTGAGACACATAGCACAGTTAAGACACATAGCACAGTTGAGACACATAGCACGTAGCACAGTTAAGACACGTAGCACAGTTAAGCACAGTTAAGACACTTAGCACAGTTAAGACACAAAGCACAGTTGAGACACATAGCACAGTTGAGACACATAGCACAGTTAAGACACATAGCACAGTTAAGACACTTAGCACAGTTAAGACACAAAGCACAGTTGAGACACATAGCACAGTTAAGACACATAGCACAGTTAAGACACGTAGCACAGTTAAGACACATAGCACAGTTAAGACACTTAGCACAGTTAAGACACATAGCTCAGTTGAGACACGTAGCACAGTTAAGCACAGTTGAGACACATAGCACAGTTAAGACACGTAGCACAGTTAAAACACATAGCACAGTTAAGACACGTAGCACAGTTAAGAAACATAGCACAGTTAAGACACTTAGCACAGTTGAGACACGTAGCACAGTTAAGACACATAGCACAGTTAAGACACGTAGCACAGTTGAGACACGTAGCACAGTTGAGACACATAGCACAGTTAAGACACATAGCACAGTTAAGACACATAGCACAGTTGAGACACATAGCCCAGTTAAGACACATAGCACAGTTAAGACACATAGCACAGTTAAGACACGTAGCACAGTTAAGACACATAGCACAGTTGAGACACATAGCACAGTTAAGACACATAGCACAGTTAAGACACGTAGCACAGTTGAGACACATAGCACAGTTAAGACACGTAGCACAGTTCAGACACGTAGCACAGTTAAGACACAGCACAGTTAAGACACATAGCACAGTTGAGACACATAGCACGTAGCACAGTTAAGACACGTAGCACAGTTAAGCACAGTTAAGACACTTAGCACAGTTAAGACACATAGCACAGTTGAGACACATAGCACAGTTAAGACACGTAGCACAGTAAAGACACATAGCACAGTTAAGACACGTAGCACAGTTAAGACACATAGAACAGTTAAGACACTTAGCACAGTTAAGACACATAGCACAGTTGAGACACGTAGCACAGTTAAGCACAGTTAAGACACATGGCACATTTAAGACACTTAGCACAGTTAAGACACATAGCACAGTTGAGACACGTAGCACAGTTAAGCACAGTTAAGACACATAGCACAGTTAAGACATGTAGCACAGTTAAAACACGGCACAGTTAAGACACGTAGCACAGTTAAGACACATAGCACAGTTAAGACACTTAGCACAGTTGAGACACTTAGCACAGTTAAGACACATAGCACAGTTAAGACACATAGCACAGTTGAGACACGTAGCACAGTTGAGACACATAGCACAGTTAAGACACATAGCAGAGTTAAGACACTTAGCACAGTTAAGACACATAGCACAGTTGAGACACATAGCACAGTTAAGACACATAGCACAGTTAAGACACATAGCACAGTTAAGACACGTAGCACAGTTAAGACACATAGCACAGTTGAGACACATAGCACAGTTAAGACACATAGCACAGTTAAGACACATAGCACAGTTGAGACACGTAGCACAGTTGAGACACATAGCACAGTTAAGACACGTAGCACAGTTAAGACACATAGCACAGTTAAGACACTTAGCACAGTGAAGACACATAGCACAGTTGAGACACATAGCACAGTTAAGACACAGCACAGTTAAGACACATAGCACAGTTAAGACACGTAGCACAGTTAAGACACATAGCGCAGTTGAGACACATAGCACAGTTAAGACACATAGCACAGTTAAGACACGTAGCACAGTTGAGACACATAGCACAGTTAAGACGCGTAGCACAGTTCAGACACGTAGCACAGTTAAGACACAGCACAGTTAAGACACATAGCACAGTTGAGACATATAGCACGTAGCACAGTTAAGACACGTAGCACAGTTAAGCACAGTTAAGACACTTAGCACAGTTAAGACACGTAGCACAGTTAAGACACTTAGCACAGTTAAGACACATAGCACAATTAAGACATGTAGCACAGTTAAGACACATAGCACAGTTAAGACACGTAGCACAGTTAAGACACATAGCACAGTTGAGACACATAGCACAGTTAAGCACAGTTAAGACACATAGCACAGTTAAGACACTTAGCACAGTTAAGACACATAGCACAGTTGAGACACGTAGCACAGTTAAGCACAGTTAAGAAACATAGCACAGTTAAGACACGTAGCACAGTTAAAACACATAGCACAGTTAAGACACGTAGCACAGTTAAGACACATAGCACAGTTAAGACACATAGCACAGTTGAGACACGTAGCACAGTTAAGACACATAGCACAGTTAAGACACATAGCACAGTTGAGACACGTAGCACAGTTGAGACACATAGCACAGGTAAGACACATAGCACAGTTAAGACACATAGCACAGTTGAGACACATAGCACGTAGCACAGTTAAGACACGTAGCACAGTTAAGCACAGTTAAGACACTTAGCACAGTTAAGACACTTAGCACAGTTAAGACACATAGCACAATTAAGACACGTAGCACAGTTAAGACACATAGCACAGTTAAGACACGTAGCACAGTTAAGACACACAGCACAGTTGAGACACATAGCACAGTTAAGACACATAGCACAGTTTAGACACATAGCACAGTTGAGACACGTAGCACAGTTGAGACACATAGCACAGTTAAGACACGTAGCACAGTTAAGACACATAGCACAGTTAAGACACTTAGCACAGTTCAGACACGTAGCACAGTTAAGACACAGCACAGTTAAGACACATAGCACAGTTGAGACACATAGCACGTAGCACAGTTAAGACACGTAGCACAGTTAAGCACAGTTAAGACACTTAGCACAGTTAAGACACGTAGCACAGTTAAGACACTTAGCACAGTTAAGACACATAGCACAATTAAGACATGTAGCACAGTTAAGACACATAGCACAGTTAAGACACGTAGCACAGTTAAGACACATAGCACAGTTGAGACACGTAGCACAGTTAAGCACAGTTAAGACACATAGCACAGTTAAGACACTTAGCACAGTTAAGACACATAGCACAGTTGAGACACGTAGCACAGTTAAGCACAGTTAAGACACATAGCACAGTTAAGACACGTAGCACAGTTAAAACACATAGCACAGTTAAGACACGTAGCACAGTTAAGACACATAGCACAGTGAAGACACATAGCACAGTTGAGACACATAGCACAGTTAAGACACAGCACAGTTAAGACACATAGCACAGTTAAGACACGTAGCACAGTTAAGACACATAGCACAGTTGAGACACATAGCACAGTTAAGACACATAGCACAGTTAAGACACGTAGCACAGTTGAGACACATAGCACAGTTAAGACGCGTAGCACAGTTCAGACACGTAGCACAGTTAAGACACAGCACAGTTAAGACACATAGCACAGTTGAGACACATAGCACGTAGCACAGTTAAGACACGTAGCACAGTTAAGCACAGTTAAGACACTTAGCACAGTTAAGACACGTAGCACAGTTAAGACACTTAGCACAGTTAAGACACATAGCACAATTAAGACATGTAGCACAGTTAAGACACATAGCACAGTTAAGACACGTAGCACAGTTAAGACACATAGCACAGTTGAGACACGTAGCACAGTTAAGCACAGTTAAGACACATAGCACAGTTAAGACACTTAGCACAGTTAAGACACATAGCACAGTTGAGACACGTAGCACAGTTAAGCACAGTTAAGACACATAGCACAGTTAAGACACGTAGCACAGTTAAAACACATAGCACAGTTAAGACACGTAGCACAGTTAAGACACATAGCACAGTTAAGACACGTAGCACAGTTCAGACACGTAGCACAGTTAAGACACATAGCACAGTTAAGACACATAGCACAGTTGAGACACATAGCACGTAGCACAGTTAAGACACGTAGCACAGTTAAGCACAGTTAAGACACTTAGCACAGTTAAGACACAAAGCACAGTTAAGACACATAGCACAGTTAAGACACGTAGCACAGTTAAGACACATAGCACAGTTAAGACACGTAGCACAGTTAAGACACATAGCACAGTTAAGACACTTAGCACAGTTAAGACACATAGCACAGTTGAGACACGTAGCACAGTTAAGCACAGTTAAGACACATAGCACAGTTAAGACACGTAGCACAGTTAAAACACATAGCACAGTTAAGACACGTCGCACAGTTAAGAAACATAGCACAGTTAAGACACTTAGCACAGTTGAGACACGTAGCACAGTTAAGACACATAGCACAGTTAAGACACGTAGCACAGTTGAGACACGTAGCACAGTTGAGACACATAGCACAGTTAAGACACATAGCACAGTTAAGACACTTAGCACAGTTAAGACACATAGCACAGTTGAGACACATAGCACAGTTAAGACACATAGCACAGTTAAGACACATAGCACAGTTAAGACACGTAGCACAGTTAAGACACATAGCACAGTTGAGACACATAGCACAGTTAAGACACATAGCACAGTTAAGACACGTAGCACAGTTGAGACACATAGCACAGTTAAGACACGTAGCACAGTTCAGACACGTAGCACAGTTAAGACACAGCACAGTTAAGACACATAGCACAGTTGAGACACATAGCACGTAGCACAGTTAAGACACGTAGCACAGTTAAGCACAGTTAAGACACTTAGCACAGTTAAGACACGTAGCACAGTTAAGACACTTAGCACAGTTAAGACACATAGCACAATTAAGACATGTAGCACAGTTAAGACACATAGCACAGTTAAGACACGTAGCACAGTTAAGACACATAGCACAGTTGAGACACGTAGCACAGTTAAGCACAGTTAAGACACATAGCACAGTTAAGACACTTAGCACAGTTAAGACACATAGCACAGTTGAGACACGTAGCACAGTTAAGCACAGTTAAGACACATAGCACAGTTAAGACACGTAGCACAGTTAAAACACATAGCACAGTTAAGACACGTAGCACAGTTAAGACACATAGCACAGTTAAGACACATAGCACAGTTGAGACACGTAGCACAGTTAAGACACATAGCACAGTTAAGACACATAGCACAGTTGAGACACGTAGCACAGTTGAGACACATAGCACAGGTAAGACATAGCACAGTTAAGACACATAGCACAGTTGAGACACATAGCACGTAGCACAGTTAAGACACGTAGCACAGTTAAGCACAGTTAAGACACTTAGCACAGTTAAGACACTTAGCACAGTTAAGACACATAGCACAATTAAGACAAGTAGCACAGTTAAGACACATAGCACAGTTAAGACACGTAGCACAGTTAAGACACACAGCACAGTTGAGACACGTAGCACAGTTAAGCACAGTTAAGACACATAGCACAGTTAAGACACTTAGCACAGTTAAGACACATAGCAAAGTTGAGACACGTAGCACAGTTAAGCACAGTTAAGACACATAGCACAGTTAAGACACTTAGCACAGTTAAGACACGTAGCACAGTTAAGACACTTAGCACAGTTAAGACACATAGCACAGTTGAGACACATAGCACAGTTAAGACACATAGCACAGTTAAGACACGTAGCACAGTTGAGACACGTAGCACAGTTAAGACACATAGCACAGTTAAGACACTTAGCACAGTTAAGACACATAGCACAGTTGAGACACGTAGCACAGTTAAGCACAGTTAAGACGCATAGCACAGTTAAGACACGTAGCACAGTTAAGCACAGTTAAGACACATAGCACAGTTAAGACACTTAGCACAGTTAAGACACATAGCACAGTTGAGACACGTAGCACAGTTAAGCACAGTTAAGACACATAGCACAGTTAAGACACGTAGCACAGTTAAAACACATAGCACAGTTAAGACACGTAGCACAGTTAAGACACATAGCACAGTTAAGACACATAGCACAGTTGAGACACGTAGCACAGTTAAGACACATAGCACAGTTAAGACACATAGCACAGTTGAGACACGTAGCACAGTTGAGACACATAGCGCAGGTAAGACACATAGCACAGTTAAGACACATAGCACAGTTGAGACACATAGCACGTAGCACAGTTAAGACACGTAGCACAGTTAAGCACAGTTAAGACACTTAGCACAGTTAAGACACTTAGCACAGTTAAGACACATAGCACAATTAAGACACGTAGCACAGTTAAGACACATAGCACAGTTAAGACACGTAGCACAGTTAAGACACACAGCACAGTTGAGACACGTAGCACAGTTAAGCACAGTTAAGACACATAGCACAGTTAAGACACTTAGCACAGTTAAGACACATAGCAAAGTTGAGACACGTAGCACAGTTAAGCACAGTTAAGACACATAGCACAGTTAAGACACTTAGCACAGTTAAGACACGTAGCACAGTTAAGACACTTAGCACAGTTAAGACACGTAGCACAGTTAAGACACTTAGCACAGTTAAGACACATAGCACAATTAAGACATGTAGCACAGTTAAGACACATAGCACAGTTAAGACACGTAGCACAGTTAAGACACATAGCACAGTTGAGACACGTAGCACAGTTAAGCACAGTTAAGACACATAGCACAGTTAAGACACTTAGCACAGTTAAGACACATAGCACAGTTGAGACACGTAGCACAGTTAAGCACAGTTAAGACACATAGCACAGTTAAGACACGTAGCACAGTTAAAACACATAGCACAGTTAAGACACGTAGCACAGTTAAGACACATAGCACAGTTAAGACACGTAGCACAGTTCAGACACGTAGCACAGTTAAGACACATAGCACAGTTAAGACACATAGCACAGTTGAGACACATAGCACGTAGCACAGTTAAGACACGTAGCACAGTTAAGCACAGTTAAGACACTTAGCACAGTTAAGACACAAAGCACAGTTAAGACACATAGCACAGTTAAGACACGTAGCACAGTTAAGACACATAGCACAGTTAAGACACGTAGCACAGTTAAGACACATAGCACAGTTAAGACACTTAGCACAGTTAAGACACATAGCACAGTGGAGACACGTAGCACAGTTAAGCACAGTTAAGACACATAGCACAGTTAAGACACGTAGCACAGTTAAAACACATAGCACAGTTAAGACACGTCGCACAGTTAAGAAACATAGCACAGTTAAGACACTTAGCACAGTTGAGACACGTAGCACAGTTAAGACACATAGCACAGTTAAGACACGTAGCACAGTTGAGACACGTAGCACAGTTGAGACACATAGCACAGTTAAGACACATAGCACAGTTAAGACACTTAGCACAGTTAAGACACATAGCACAGTTGAGACACATAGCACAGTTAAGACACATAGCACAGTTAAGACACATAGCACAGTTAAGACACGTAGCACAGTTAAGACACATAGCACAGTTGAGACACATAGCACAGTTAAGACACATAGCACAGTTAAGACACGTAGCACAGTTGAGACACATAGCACAGTTAAGACACGTAGCACAGTTCAGACACGTAGCACAGTTAAGACACAGCACAGTTAAGACACATAGCACAGTTGAGACACATAGCACGTAGCACAGTTAAGACACGTAGCACAGTTAAGCACAGTTAAGACACTTAGCACAGTTAAGACACGTAGCACAGTTAAGACACTTAGCACAGTTAAGACACATAGCACAATTAAGACATGTAGCACAGTTAAGACACATAGCACAGTTAAGACACGTAGCACAGTTAAGACACATAGCACAGTTGAGACACGTAGCACAGTTAAGCACAGTTAAGACACATAGCACAGTTAAGACACTTAGCACAGTTAAGACACATAGCACAGTTGAGACACGTAGCACAGTTAAGCACAGTTAAGACACATAGCACAGTTAAGACACGTAGCACAGTTAAAACACATAGCACAGTTAAGACACGTAGCACAGTTAAGACACATAGCACAGTTAAGACACATAGCACAGTTGAGACACGTAGCACAGTTAAGACACATAGCACAGTTAAGACACATAGCACAGTTGAGACACGTAGCACAGTTGAGACACATAGCACAGGTAAGACATAGCACAGTTAAGACACATAGCACAGTTGAGACACATAGCACGTAGCACAGTTAAGACACGTAGCACAGTTAAGCACAGTTAAGACACTTAGCACAGTTAAGACACTTAGCACAGTTAAGACACATAGCACAATTAAGACAAGTAGCACAGTTAAGACACATAGCACAGTTAAGACACGTAGCACAGTTAAGACACACAGCACAGTTGAGACACGTAGCACAGTTAAGCACAGTTAAGACACATAGCACAGTTAAGACACTTAGCACAGTTAAGACACATAGCAAAGTTGAGACACGTAGCACAGTTAAGCACAGTTAAGACACATAGCACAGTTAAGACACTTAGCACAGTTAAGACACGTAGCACAGTTAAGACACTTAGCACAGTTAAGACACATAGCACAGTTGAGACACATAGCACAGTTAAGACACATAGCACAGTTAAGACACGTAGCACAGTTGAGACACGTAGCACAGTTAAGACACATAGCACAGTTAAGACACTTAGCACAGTTAAGACACATAGCACAGTTGAGACACGTAGCACAGTTAAGCACAGTTAAGACGCATAGCACAGTTAAGACACGTAGCACAGTTAAGCACAGTTAAGACACATAGCACAGTTAAGACACTTAGCACAGTTAAGACACATAGCACAGTTGAGACACGTAGCACAGTTAAGCACAGTTAAGACACATAGCACAGTTAAGACACGTAGCACAGTTAAAACACATAGCACAGTTAAGACACGTAGCACAGTTAAGACACATAGCACAGTTAAGACACATAGCACAGTTGAGACACGTAGCACAGTTAAGACACATAGCACAGTTAAGACACATAGCACAGTTGAGACACGTAGCACAGTTGAGACACATAGCGCAGGTAAGACACATAGCACAGTTAAGACACATAGCACAGTTGAGACACATAGCACGTAGCACAGTTAAGACACGTAGCACAGTTAAGCACAGTTAAGACACTTAGCACAGTTAAGACACTTAGCACAGTTAAGACACATAGCACAATTAAGACACGTAGCACAGTTAAGACACATAGCACAGTTAAGACACGTAGCACAGTTAAGACACACAGCACAGTTGAGACACGTAGCACAGTTAAGCACAGTTAAGACACATAGCACAGTTAAGACACTTAGCACAGTTAAGACACATAGCAAAGTTGAGACACGTAGCACAGTTAAGCACAGTTAAGACACATAGCACAGTTAAGACACTTAGCACAGTTAAGACACGTAGCACAGTTAAGACACTTAGCACAGTTAAGACACATAGCACAGTTGAGACACATAGCACAGTTAAGACACATAGCACAGTTAAGACACGTAGCACAGTTGAGACACGTAGCACAGTTAAGACACATAGCACAGTTAAGACACTTAGCACAGTTAAGACACATAGCACAGTTGAGACACGTAGCACAGTTAAGCACAGTTAAGACGCATAGCACAGTTAAGACACGTAGCACAGTTAAGCACAGTTAAGACACGTAGCACAGTTAAGACACATAGCACAGTTAAGACACGTAGCACAGTTCAGACACGTAGCACAGTTAAGACAGTTGAGACACGTAGCACAGTTAAGACACATAGCGCAGTTAAGACACATAGCACAGTTAAGACACATAGCACAGTTGAGACACATAGCACACTTAAGACACGTAGCACAGTTCAGACACGTAGCACAGTTAAGACACATAGCACAGTTAAGCACAGTTAAGACACGTAGCACAGTTAAGCACAGTTAAGACACGTAGCACAGTTAAGACACGTAGCACAGTTAAGACACATAGCACAGTTAAGACACTAAGCACAGTTAAGACACATAGCAAAGTTGAGACACGTAGCACAGTTAAGCACAGTTAAGACACATAGCACAGTTAAGACACTTAGCACAGTTAAGACACGTAGCACAGTTAAGACACTTAGCACAGTTAAGACACATAGCACAGTTGAGACACATAGCACAGTTAAGACACATAGCACAGTTAAGACACGTAGCACAGTTGAGACACGTAGCACAGTTAAGACACATAGCACAGTTAAGACACTTAGCACAGTTAAGACACATAGCACAGTTGAGACACGTAGCACAGTTAAGCACAGTTAAGACGCATAGCACAGTTAAGACACGTAGCACAGTTAAGCACAGTTAAGACACATAGCACAGTTAAGACACTTAGCACAGTTAAGACACATAGCACAGTTGAGACACGTAGCACAGTTAAGCACAGTTAAGACACATAGCACAGTTAAGACACGTAGCACAGTTAAAACACATAGCACAGTTAAGACACGTAGCACAGTTAAGACACATAGCACAGTTAAGACACATAGCACAGTTGAGACACGTAGCACAGTTAAGACACATAGCACAGTTAAGACACATAGCACAGTTGAGACACGTAGCACAGTTGAGACACATAGCACAGGTAAGACACATAGCACAGTTAAGACACATAGCACAGTTGAGACACATAGCACGTAGCACAGTTAAGACACGTAGCACAGTTAAGCACAGTTAAGACACTTAGCACAGTTAAGACACTTAGCACAGTTAAGACACATAGCACAATTAAGACACGTAGCACAGTTAAGACACATAGCACAGTTAAGACACGTAGCACAGTTAAGACACACAGCACAGTTGAGACACGTAGCACAGTTAAGCACAGTTAAGACACATAGCACAGTTAAGACACTTAGCACAGTTAAGACACATAGCAAAGTTGAGACACGTAGCACAGTTAAGCACAGTTAAGACACATAGCACAGTTAAGACACTTAGCACAGTTAAGACACGTAGCACAGTTAAGACACTTAGCACAGTTAAGACACATAGCACAGTTGAGACACATAGCACAGTTAAGACACATAGCACAGTTAAGACACGTAGCACAGTTGAGACACGTAGCACAGTTAAGACACATAGCACAGTTAAGACACTTAGCACAGTTAAGACACATAGCACAGTTGAGACACGTAGCACAGTTAAGCACAGTTAAGACGCATAGCACAGTTAAGACACGTAGCACAGTTAAGCACAGTTAAGACACGTAGCACAGTTAAGACATATAGCACAGTTAAGACACGTAGCACAGTTCAGACACGTAGCACAGTTAAGACAGTTGAGACACGTAGCACAGTTAAGACACATAGCGCAGTTAAGACACATAGCACAGTTAAGACACATAGCACAGTTGAGACACATAGCACACTTAAGACACGTAGCACAGTTCAGACACGTAGCACAGTTAAGACACATAGCACAGTTAAGCACAGTTAAGACACGTAGCACAGTTAAGCACAGTTAAGACACGTAGCACAGTTAAGACACGTAGCACAGTTAAGACACATAGCACAGTTAAGACACTAAGCACAGTTAAGACACATAGCACAGTTGAGACACATAGCACACTTAAGACACGTAGCACAGTTCAGACACGTAGCACAGTTAAGACACATAGCACAGTTAAGCACAGTTAAGACACGTAGCACAGTTAAGACACATAGCACAGTTAAGACACTAAGCACAGTTAAGACACATAGCACAGTTGAGACACGTAGCACAGTTAAGACACGTAGCACAGTTAAGACACATAGCACAGTTGAGACACGTAGCACAGTTAAGACACATAGCACAGTTAAGACACGTAGCACAGTTAAGACACATAGCACAGTTGAGACACGTAGCACAGTTAAGACACATAGCACAGTTAAGACACATAGCACAGTTGAGACACGTAGCACAGTTGAGACACATAGCACAGGTAAGACACATAGCACAGTTAAGACACATAGCACAGTTGAGACACATAGCACGTAGCACAGTTAAGACACGTAGCACAGTTAAGCACAGTTAAGACACTTAGCACAGTTAAGACACGTAGCACAGTTAAGACACTTAGCACAGTTAAGACACATAGCACAATTAAGACACGTAGCACAGTTAAGACACATAGCACAGTTAAGACACGTAGCACAGTTAAGACACACAGCACAGTTGAGACACGTAGCACAGTTAAGCACAGTTAAGACACATAGCACAGTTGAGACACGTAGCACAGTTAAGCACAGTTAAGACACATAGCACAGTTAAGACACTTAGCACAGTTAAGACACGTAGCACAGTTAAGACACTTAGCACAGTTAAGACACATAGCACAGTTGAGAAACATAGCACAGTTAAGACACATAGCACAGCTAAGACACATAGCACAGTTAAGACACTTAGCACAGTTAAGACACATAGCACAGTTGAGACACGTAGCACAGTTAAGCACAGTTAAGACACATAGCACAGTTAAGACACGTAGCACAGTTAAGCACAGTTAAGACACGTAGCACAGTTAAGACACATAGCACAATTAAGACACGTAGCACAGTTCAGACACGTAGCACAGTTAAGACACATAACACAGTTGAGACACGTAGCACAGTTAAGACACATAGCACAGTTAAGACACATAGCACAGTTAAGACACATAGCACAGTTGAGACACATAGCACACTTAAGACATGTAGCACAGTTCAGACACGTAGCACAGTTAAGACACATAGCACAGTTAAGCACAGTTAAGACACGTAGCACAGTTAAGCACAGTTAAGACACGTAGCACAGTTAAGACACATAGCACAGTTAAGACACCTAGCACAGTTGAGACACGTAGCACAGTTAAGACACATAGCACAGTTGAGACACGTAGCACAGTTGAGACACATAGCACAGTTAAGACACGTAGCACAGTTACGCACAGTTAAGACACATAGCACAGTTAAGACACGTAGCACATTTAAAACACATAGCACAGTTAAGACACGTAGCACAGTTAAGACACATAGCACAGTTAAGACACTTAGCACAGTTGAGACACGTAGCACAGTTAAGACACTTAGCACAGTTGAGACACGTAGCACAGTTAAGACACATAGCACAGTTGAGACACGTAGCACAGTTAAGACACATAGCATAGTTAAAACACGTAGCACAGTTGAGACACGTAGCACAGTTAAGACACATAGCACAGTTAAGACACGTAGCACAGTTAAGACACATAGCACAGTTAAGACACTTAGCACAGTTGAGACACGTAGCACAGTTAAGACACATAGCACAGTTGAGACACGTAGCACAGTTGAGACACAGCACAGTTAAGACACGTAGCACAGTTAAGACACATAGCACAGTTAAGACACTTAGCACAGTTAAGACACATAGCACAGTTGAGACACATAGCACAGTTAAGACACATAGCACAGTTAAGACACGTAGCACAGTTGGGACACGTAGCACAGTTAAGACACGTAGCACAGTTAAGACACATAGCACAGTTAAGACACTAAGCACAGTTAAGACACATAGCACAGTTGAGACACGTAGCACAGTTAAGACACGTAGCACAGTTAAGACACATAGCACAGTTGAGACACGTAGCACAGTTAAGACACATAGCACAGTTAAGACACGTAGCACAGTTGAGACACGTAGCACAGTTAAGACACATAGCACAGTTAAGACACATAGCACACATGAGACACATAGCACAGTAAAGGCACATAGCACAGTTGAGATACATAGCACAGTTAAGCACAGTTAAGACACATAGTAGAGTTAAGACACGTAGCACAGTTAAGACACGTAGCACAGTTAAGACACGTAGCACAGTTAAGACACATAGCACAGTTGAGACACATAGCACAGTTAAGACACATAGCACAGTTAAGACACAAAGCACAGTTGAAACACGTAGCACAGTTAAGACACTTAGCACAGTTGAGACACATAGCACAGTTAAGACACATAGCACAGTTAAGCACAGTTAAGACACATAGCACAGTTAACACACGTAGCACAGTTAACACACGTAGCACAGTTAAGACACATAGCACAGTTAAGACACATAGCACAGTTAAGACACGTAGCACAGTTAAGACACACAGCACAGTTGAGACACGTAGCACAGTTAAGCACAGTTAAGACACATAGCACAGTTAAGACACTTAGCACAGTTAAGACACATAGCAAAGTTGAGACACGTAGCACAGTTAAGCACAGTTAAGACACATAGCACAGTTAAGACACTTAGCACAGTTAAGACACGTAGCACAGTTAAGACACTTAGCACAGTTAAGACACATAGCACAGTTGAGACACATAGCACAGTTAAGACACATAGCACAGTTAAGACACGTAGCACAGTTGAGACACGTAGCACAGTTAAGACACATAGCACAGTTAAGACACTTAGCACAGTTAAGACACATAGCACAGTTGAGACACGTAGCACAGTTAAGCACAGTTAAGACGCATAGCACAGTTAAGACACGTAGCACAGTTAAGCACAGTTAAGACACGTAGCACAGTTAAGACATATAGCACAGTTAAGACACGTAGCACAGTTCAGACACGTAGCACAGTTAAGACAGTTGAGACACGTAGCACAGTTAAGACACATAGCGCAGTTAAGACACATAGCACAGTTAAGACACATAGCACAGTTGAGACACATAGCACACTTAAGACACGTAGCACAGTTCAGACACGTAGCACAGTTAAGACACATAGCACAGTTAAGCACAGTTAAGACACGTAGCACAGTTAAGCACAGTTAAGACACGTAGCACAGTTAAGACACGTAGCACAGTTAAGACACATAGCACAGTTAAGACACTAAGCACAGTTAAGACACATAGCACAGTTGAGACACATAGCACACTTAAGACACGTAGCACAGTTCAGACACGTAGCACAGTTAAGACACATAGCACAGTTAAGCACAGTTAAGACACGTAGCACAGTTAAGACACATAGCACAGTTAAGACACTAAGCACAGTTAAGACACATAGCACAGTTGAGACACGTAGCACAGTTAAGACACGTAGCACAGTTAAGACACATAGCACAGTTGAGACACGTAGCACAGTTAAGACACATAGCACAGTTAAGACACGTAGCACAGTTAAGACACATAGCACAGTTGAGACACGTAGCACAGTTAAGACACATAGCACAGTTAAGACACATAGCACAGTTGAGACACGTAGCACAGTTGAGACACATAGCACAGGTAAGACACATAGCACAGTTAAGACACATAGCACAGTTGAGACACATAGCACGTAGCACAGTTAAGACACGTAGCACAGTTAAGCACAGTTAAGACACTTAGCACAGTTAAGACACGTAGCACAGTTAAGACACTTAGCACAGTTAAGACACATAGCACAATTAAGACACGTAGCACAGTTAAGACACATAGCACAGTTAAGACACGTAGCACAGTTAAGACACACAGCACAGTTGAGACACGTAGCACAGTTAAGCACAGTTAAGACACATAGCACAGTTGAGACACGTAGCACAGTTAAGCACAGTTAAGACACATAGCACAGTTAAGACACTTAGCACAGTTAAGACACGTAGCACAGTTAAGACACTTAGCACAGTTAAGACACATAGCACAGTTGAGAAACATAGCACAGTTAAGACACATAGCACAGCTAAGACACATAGCACAGTTAAGACACTTAGCACAGTTAAGACACATAGCACAGTTGAGACACGTAGCACAGTTAAGCACAGTTAAGACACATAGCACAGTTAAGACACGTAGCACAGTTAAGCACAGTTAAGACACGTAGCACAGTTAAGACACATAGCACAATTAAGACACGTAGCACAGTTCAGACACGTAGCACAGTTAAGACACATAACACAGTTGAGACACGTAGCACAGTTAAGACACATAGCACAGTTAAGACACATAGCACAGTTAAGACACATAGCACAGTTGAGACACATAGCACACTTAAGACATGTAGCACAGTTCAGACACGTAGCACAGTTAAGACACATAGCACAGTTAAGCACAGTTAAGACACGTAGCACAGTTAAGCACAGTTAAGACACGTAGCACAGTTAAGACACATAGCACAGTTAAGACACCTAGCACAGTTGAGACACGTAGCACAGTTAAGACACATAGCACAGTTGAGACACGTAGCACAGTTGAGACACATAGCACAGTTAAGACACGTAGCACAGTTACGCACAGTTAAGACACATAGCACAGTTAAGACACGTAGCACATTTAAAACACATAGCACAGTTAAGACACGTAGCACAGTTAAGACACATAGCACAGTTAAGACACTTAGCACAGTTGAGACACGTAGCACAGTTAAGACACTTAGCACAGTTGAGACACGTAGCACAGTTAAGACACATAGCACAGTTGAGACACGTAGCACAGTTAAGACACATAGCATAGTTAAAACACGTAGCACAGTTGAGACACGTAGCACAGTTAAGACACATAGCACAGTTAAGACACGTAGCACAGTTAAGACACATAGCACAGTTAAGACACTTAGCACAGTTGAGACACGTAGCACAGTTAAGACACATAGCACAGTTGAGACACGTAGCACAGTTGAGACACAGCACAGTTAAGACACGTAGCACAGTTAAGACACATAGCACAGTTAAGACACTTAGCACAGTTAAGACACATAGCACAGTTGAGACACATAGCACAGTTAAGACACATAGCACAGTTAAGACACGTAGCACAGTTGGGACACGTAGCACAGTTAAGACACGTAGCACAGTTAAGACACATAGCACAGTTAAGACACTAAGCACAGTTAAGACACATAGCACAGTTGAGACACGTAGCACAGTTAAGACACGTAGCACAGTTAAGACACATAGCACAGTTGAGACACGTAGCACAGTTAAGACACATAGCACAGTTAAGACACGTAGCACAGTTGAGACACGTAGCACAGTTAAGACACATAGCACAGTTAAGACACATAGCACACATGAGACACATAGCACAGTAAAGGCACATAGCACAGTTGAGATACATAGCACAGTTAAGCACAGTTAAGACACATAGTAGAGTTAAGACACGTAGCACAGTTAAGACACGTAGCACAGTTAAGACACGTAGCACAGTTAAGACACATAGCACAGTTGAGACACATAGCACAGTTAAGACACATAGCACAGTTAAGACACAAAGCACAGTTGAAACACGTAGCACAGTTAAGACACTTAGCACAGTTGAGACACATAGCACAGTTAAGACACATAGCACAGTTAAGCACAGTTAAGACACATAGCACAGTTAACACACGTAGCACAGTTAACACACGTAGCACAGTTAAGACACATAGCACAGTTAAGACACGTAGCACAGTTCAGACACGTAGCACAGTTAAGACACGTAGCACAGTTAAGACACATAGCACAGTTAAGCACAGTTAAGACACGTAGCACAGTTAAAACACGTAGCACAGTTAAGACACATAGCACAGATAAGACACTTAGCACACTTGAGACACGTAGCACAGTTAAGACACATAGCACAGTTAAGAGACATAGCACAGTTAAGACACTTAGCACAGTTAAGACACGTAGCACAGTTAAGAGACATAGCACAGTTAAGACACATAGCACAGTTAAGACACTTAGCACAGTTTAGACACGTAGCACAGTTAAGACACATAGCACAGTTAAGACACGTAGCACAGTTGAGACACGTAGCACAGTTAAGACACATAGCACAGTTGAGACACGTAGCACAGCTGAGACACAGCACAGTTAAGACACATAGCACAGTTCAGACACGTAGCACAGTTAAGACACATAGCACAGTTAAGACACTTAGCACAGTTAAGACACATAGCACAGTTGAGACACATAGCACAGTTAAGACACATAGCACAGTTAAGACACGTAGCACAGTTGGGACACGTAGCACAGTTAAGACACGTAGCACAGTTAAGACACGTAGCACAGTTAAGCACAGTTAAGACACTTAGCACAGTTAAGACACTTAGCACAGTTAAGACACATAGCACAATTAAGACACGTAGCACAGTTAAGACACATAGCACAGTTAAGACACGTAGCACAGTTAAGACACACAGCACAGTTGAGACACGTAGCACAGTTAAGCACAGTTAAGACACATAGCACAGTTAAGACACTTAGCACAGTTAAGACACATAGCAAAGTTGAGACACGTAGCACAGTTAAGCACAGTTAAGACACATAGCACAGTTAAGACACTTAGCACAGTTAAGACACGTAGCACAGTTAAGACACTTAGCACAGTTAAGACACATAGCACAGTTGAGACACATAGCACAGTTAAGACACATAGCACAGTTAAGACACGTAGCACAGTTGAGACACGTAGCACAGTTAAGACACATAGCACAGTTAAGACACTTAGCACAGTTAAGACACATAGCACAGTTGAGACACGTAGCACAGTTAAGCACAGTTAAGACGCATAGCACAGTTAAGACACGTAGCACAGTTAAGCACAGTTAAGACACGTAGCACAGTTAAGACACATAGCACAGTTAAGACACGTAGCACAGTTCAGACACGTAGCACAGTTAAGACAGTTGAGACACGTAGCACAGTTAAGACACATAGCACAGTTAAGACACATAGCACAGTTAAGACACATAGCACAGTTGAGACACATAGCACACTTAAGACACGTAGCACAGTTCAGACACGTAGCACAGTTAAGACACATAGCACAGTTAAGTACAGTTAAGACACGTAGCACAGTTAAGCACAGTTAAGACACGTAGCACAGTTAAGACACGTAGCACAGTTAAGACACATAGCACAGTTAAGACACTAAGCACAGTTAAGACACATAGCACAGTTGAGACACGTAGCACAGTTAAGACACGTAGCACAGTTAAGACACATAGCACAGTTGAGACACGTAGCACAGTTAAGACACATAGCACAGTTAAGACACGTAGCACAGTTAAGACACATAGCACAGTTGAGACACGTAGCACAGTTAAGACACATAGCACAGTTAAGACACATAGCACAGTTGAGACACGTAGCACAGTTGAGACACATAGCACAGGTAAGACACATAGCACAGTTAAGACACATAGCACAGTTGAGACACATAGCACGTAGCACAGTTAAGACACGTAGCACAGTTAAGCACAGTTAAGACACTTAGCACAGTTAAGACACGTAGCACAGTTAAGACACTTAGCACAGTTAAGACACATAGCACAATTAAGACACGTAGCACAGTTAAGACACATAGCACAGTTAAGACACGTAGCACAGTTAAGACACACAGCACAGTTGAGACACGTAGCACAGTTAAGCACAGTTAAGACACATAGCACAGTTAAGACACTTAGCACAGTTAAGACACATAGCACAGTTGAGACACGTAGCACAGTTAAGCACAGTTAAGACACATAGCACAGTTAAGACACATAGCACAGTTAAGACACTTAGCACAGTTAAGACACGTAGCACAGTTAAGACACTTAGCACAGTTAAGACACATAGCACAGTTGAGACACATAGCACAGTTAAGACACATAGCACAGTTAAGACACATAGCACAGTTAAGACACTTAGCACAGTTAAGACACATAGCACAGTTGAGACACGTAGCACAGTTAAGCACAGTTAAGACACATAGCACAGTTAAGACACGTAGCACAGTTAAGCACAGTTAAGACACGTAGCACAGTTAAGACACATAGCACAATTAAGACACGTAGCACAGTTCAGACACGTAGCACAGTTAAGACACATAACACAGTTGAGACACGTAGCACAGTTAAGACACATAGCACAGTTAAGACACATAGCACAGTTAAGACACATAGCACAGTTGAGACACATAGCACACTTAAGACATGTAGCACAGTTCAGACACGTAGCACAGTTAAGACACATAGCACAGTTAAGCACAGTTAAGACACGTAGCACAGTTAAGCACAGTTAAGACACGTAGCACAGTTAAGACACATAGCACAGTTAAGACACCTAGCACAGTTGAGACACGTAGCACAGTTAAGACACATAGCACAGTTGAGACACGTAGCACAGTTGAGACACATAGCACAGTTAAGACACGTAGCACAGTTAAGCACAGTTAAGACACATAGCACAGTTAAGACACGTAGCACATTTAAAACACATAGCACAGTTAAGACACGTAGCACAGTTAAGACACATAGCACAGTTAAGACACTTAGCACAGTTGAGACACGTAGCACAGTTAAGACACTTAGCACAGTTGAGACACGTAGCACAGTTAAGACACATAGCACAGTTGAGACACGTAGCACAGTTAAGACACATAGCATAGTTAAAACACGTAGCACAGTTGAGACACGTAGCACAGTTAAGACACATAGCACAGTTAAGACACGTAGCACAGTTAAGACACATAGCACAGTTAAGACACTTAGCACAGTTGAGACACGTAGCACAGTTAAGACACATAGCACAGTTGAGACACGTAGCACAGTTGAGACACAGCACAGTTAAGACACGTAGCACAGTTAAGACACATAGCACAGTTAAGACACTTAGCACAGTTAAGACACATAGCACAGTTGAGACACATAGCACAGTTAAGACACATAGCACAGTTAAGACACGTAGCACAGTTGGGACACGTAGCACAGTTAAGACACGTAGCACAGTTAAGACACATAGCACAGTTAAGACACTAAGCACAGTTAAGACACATAGCACAGTTGAGACACGTAGCACAGTTAAGACACGTAGCACAGTTAAGACACATAGCACAGTTGAGACACGTAGCACAGTTAAGACACATAGCACAGTTAAGACACGTAGCACAGTTGAGACACGTAGCACAGTTAAGACACATAGCACAGTTAAGACACATAGCACAGTTGAGACACATAGCACAGTAAAGGCACATAGCACAGTTCAGATACATAGCACAGTTAAGCACAGTTAAGACACATAGTAGAGTTAAGACACGTAGCACAGTTAAGACACGTAGCACAGTTAAGACACGTAGCACAGTTAAGACACATAGCACAGTTGAGACACATAGCACAGTTAAGACACATAGCACAGTTAAGACACAAAGCACAGTTGAAACACGTAGCACAGTTAAGACACTTAGCACAGTTGAGACACATAGCACAGTTAAGACACATAGCACAGTTAAGCACAGTTAAGACACATAGCACAGTTAACACACGTAGCACAGTTAACACACGTAGCACAGTTAAGACACATAGCACAGTTAAGACACGTAGCACAGTTCAGACACGTAGCACAGTTAAGACACGTAGCACAGTTAAGACACATAGCACAGTTAAGCACAGTTAAGACACGTAGCACAGTTAAGACACGTAGCACAGTTAAGCACAGTTAAGACACATAGCACAGTTAAGACACGTAGCACAGTTAAAACACGTAGCACAGTTAAGACACATAGCACAGATAAGACACTTAGCACACTTGAGACACGTAGCACAGTTAAGACACATAGCACAGTTAAGAGACATAGCACAGTTAAGACACTTAGCACAGTTAAGACACGTAGCACAGTTAAGACACGTAGCACAGTTAAGAGACATAGCACAGTTAAGACACATAGCACAGTTAAGACACTTAGCACAGTTAAGACACGTAGCACAGTTAAGACACATAGCACAGTTAAGACACGTAGCACAGTTGAGACACGTAGCACAGTTAAGACACATAGCACAGTTGAGACACGTAGCACAGTTGAGACACAGCACAGTTAAGACACGTAGCACAGTTCAGACACGTAGCACAGTTAAGACACATAGCACAGTTAAGACACTTAGCACAGTTAAGACACATAGCACAGTTGAGACACATAGCACAGTTAAGACACATAGCACAGTTAAGACACGTAGCACAGTTGGGACACGTAGCACAGTTAAGACACGTAGCACAGTTAAGACACATAGCACAGTTAAGACACTAAGCACAGTTAAGACACATAGCACAGTTGAGACACGTAGCACAGTTGAGACACGTAGCACAGTTAAGACACATAGCACAGTTAAAACACGTAGCACAGTTGAGACACGTAGCACAGTTAAGACACATATCACAGTTAAGACACGTAGCACAGTTAAGACACATAGCACAGTTAAGACACTTAGCACAGTTGAGACACGTAGCACAGTTAAGACACATAGCACAGTTGAGACACGTAGCACAGTTAAGACACATAGCACAGTTAAGACACTAAGCACAGTTAAGACACATAGCACAGTTGAGACACGTAGCACAGTTAAGACACGTAGCACAGTTAAGACACATAGCACAGTTGAGACACGTAGCACAGTTAAGACACATAGCACAGTTAAGACACGTAGCACAGTTGAGACACGTAGCACAGTTAAGACACATAGCACAGTTAAGACACATAGCACAGTTGAGACACATAGCACAGTAAAGACACATAGCACAGTTGAGATACATAGCACAGTTAAGCACAGTTAAGACACATAGTAGAGTTAAGACACGTAGCACAGTTAAGACACGTAGCACAGTTAAGACACGTAGCACAGTTAAGACACATAGCACAGTTGAGACACATAGCACAGTTAAGACACATAGCACAGTTAAGACACAAAGCACAGTTGAAACACGTAGCACAGTTAAGACACATAGCACAGTTAACACACGTAGCACAGTTAACACACGTAGCACAGTTAAGACACATAGCACAGTTAAGACACGTAGCACAGTTCAGACACGTAGCACAGTTAAGACACATAACACAGTTGAGACACGTAGCACAGTTAAGACACAGCACAGTTAAGACACATAGCACAGTTGAGACACATAGCACACTTAAGACACATAGCACAGTTGAGACACATAGCACAGTTAAGACACGTAGCACAGTTCAGACACGTAGCACAGTTAAGACACATAGCACAGTTAAGCACAGTTAAGACACGTAGCACAGTTAAGACACGTAGCACAGTTAAGCACAGTTAAGACACATAGCACAGTTAAGACACGTAGCACAGTTAAAACACGTAGCACAGTTAAGACACATAGCACAGTTAAGACACTTAGCACAGTTGAGACACGTAGCACAGTTAAGACACATAGCACAGTTAAGAGACATAGCACAGTTAAGACACTTAGCACAGTTAAGACACGTAGCACAGTTAAGACACTTAGCACAGTTAAGACACATAGCACAGTTGAGACACATAGCACAGTTAAGACACATAGCACAGTTAAGACACGTAGCACAGTTGAGACACGTAGCACAGTTAAGACACATAGCACAGTTAAGACACTTAGCACAGTTAAGACACATAGCACAGTTGAGACACGTAGCACAGTTAAGCACAGTTAAGACACATAGCACAGTTAAGACACGTAGCACAGTTAAAACACATAGCACAGTTAAGACACGTAGCACAGTTAAGACACATAGCACAGTTAAGACACTTAGCACAGTTGAGACACGTATCACAGTTAAGACACATAGCACAGTTAAGACACTTAGCACAGTTGAGACACGTAGCACAGACAAGACACATAGCACAGTTAAGACACATAGCACAGTTGAGACACGTAGCACAGTTAAGACACATAGCACAGTTAAGCACCGTTAAGACACATAGCACAGTTAAGACACGTAGCACAGTTAAGCACAGTTAAGACACGTAGCACAGTTAAGACACATAACACAGTTGAGACACATAGCACAGTTAAGACACATAGCACAGTTAAGCACAGTTAAGACACATAGCACAGTTAACACACGTAGCACAGTTAAAACACGTAGCACAGTTAAGACACATAGCACAGTTAACACACGTAGCACAGTTCAGACACGTAGCACAGTTAAGACACATAACACAGTTGAGACACGTAGCACAGTTAAGACACAGCACAGTTAAGACACATAGCACAGTTGAGACACATAGCACAGTTAAGACACATAGCACAGTTGAGACACATAGCACAGTTAAGACACGTAGCACAGTTCAGACACGTAGCACAGTTAAGACACATAGCACAGTTAAGCACAGTTAAGACACGTAGCACAGTTAAGACACGTAGCACAGTTAAGCACAGTTAAGACACATAGCACAGTTAAGACACGTAGCACAGTTAAAACACGTAGCACAGTTAAGACACATAGCACAGTTAAGACACGTAGCACAGTTGAGACACGTAGCACAGTTAAGACACATAGCACAGTTAAGACACATAGCCCAGTTAAGACACTTAGCACAGCTAAGACACGTAGCACAGTTAAGACACTTAGCACAGTTAAGACACATAGCACAGTTGAGACACATAGCACAGTTAAGACACATAGCACAGTTAAGACACGTAGCACAGTTGAGACACGTCGCACAGTTAAGACACATAGCACAGTTAAGACACTTAGCACAGTTAAGACACATAGCACAGTTGAGACACGTAGCACAGTTAAGCACAGTTAAGACACATAGCACAGTTAAGACACGTAGCACAGTTAAAACGCATAGCACAGTTAAGACACGTAGCACAGTTAAGACACATAGCACAGTTAAGACACTTAGCACAGTTGAGACACGTAGCACAGACAAGACACATAGCACAGTTAAGACACATAGCACAGTTGAGACACGTAGCACAGTTAAGACACATAGCACAGTTAAGCACCATTAAGACACATAGCACAGTTAAGACACGTAGCACAGTTAAGCACAGTTAAGACACGTAGCACAGTTAAGACACATAGCACAGTTAAGAGACGTAGCACAGTTGAGACACGTAGCACAGTTAAGACACATAGCACAGTTAAGACACGTAGCACAGTTAAGACACATAGCACAGTTAAGACACTTAACACAGTTGAGACACGTAGCACAGTTAAGACACATAGCATAGTTAAAACACGTAGCACAGTTGAGACACGTAGCACAGTTAAGACACATAGCACAGTTAAGACACGTAGCACAGTTAAGACACATAGCACAGTTAAGACACTTAGCACAGTTGAGACACGTAGCACAGTTAAGACACATAGCACAGTTGAGACACGTAGCACAGTTGAGACACAGCACAGTTAAGACACGTAGCACAGTTAAGACACATAGCACAGTTAAGACACTTAGCACAGTTAAGACACATAGCACAGTTGAGACACATAGCACAGTTAAGACACATAGCACAGTTAAGACACGTAGCACAGTTAAGACACATAGCACAGTTAAGACACGTAGCACAGTTAAGACACATAGCACAGTTGAGACACATAGCACAGTTAAGACACATAGCACAGTTAAGACACGTAGCACAGTTGGGACACGTAGCACAGTTAAGACACGTAGCACAGTTAAGACACATAGCACAGTTAAGACACTAAGCACAGTTAAGACACATAGCACAGTTGAGACACGTAGCACAGTTAAGACACGTAGCACAGTTAAGACACATAGCACAGTTGAGACACGTAGCACAGTTAAGACACATAGCACAGTTAAGACACGTAGCACAGTTGAGACACGTAGCACAGTTAAGAAACATAGCACAGTTAAGACACATAGCACAGTTGAGACACATAGCACAGTAAAGGCACATAGCACAGTTGAGATACATAGCACAGTTAAGCACAGTTAAGACACATAGTAGAGTTAAGACACGTAGCACAGTTAAGACACGTAGCACAGTTAAGACACATAGCACAGTTGAGACACATAGCACAGTTAAGACACATAGCACAGTTAAGACACAAAGCACAGTTGAAACACGTAGCACAGTTAAGACACTTAGCACAGTTGAGACACATAGCACAGTTAAGACACATAGCACAGTTAAGCACAGTTAAGACACATAGCACAGTTAACACACGTAGCACAGTTAACACACGTAGCACAGTTAAGACACATAGCACAGTTAAGACACGTAGCACAGTTCAGACACGTAGCACAGTTAAGACACGTAGCACAGTTAAGACACATAGCACAGTTAAGCACAGTTAAGACACGTAGCACAGTTAAAACACGTAGCACAGTTAAGACACATAGCACAGATAAGACACTTAGCACACTTGAGACACGTAGCACAGTTAAGACACATAGCACAGTTAAGAGACATAGCACAGTTAAGACACTTAGCACAGTTAAGACACGTAGCACAGTTAAGACACGTAGCACAGTTAAGAGACATAGCACAGTTAAGACACATAGCACAGTTAAGACACTTAGCACAGTTGAGACACGTAGCACAGTTAAGACACATAGCACAGTTAAGACACGTAGCACAGTTGAGACACGTAGCACAGTTAAGACACATAGCACAGTTGAGACACGTAGCACAGTTGAGACACAGCACAGTTAAGACACGTAGCACAGTTCAGACACGTAGCACAGTTAAGACACATAGCACAGTTAAGACACGTAGCACAGTTAAGACACATAGCACAGTTGAGACACATAGCACAGTTAAGACACATAGCACAGTTAAGACACGTAGCACAGTTGGGACACGTAGCACAGTTAAGACACGTAGCACAGTTAAGACACATAGCACAGTTGAGACACATAGCACAGTTGAGACACGTAGCACAGTTAAGCACAGTTAAGACACATAGCACAGTTAAGACACGTAGCACAGTTAAGCACAGTTAAGACACGTAGCACAGTTAAGACACATAGCACAATTAAGACACGTAGCACAGTTCAGACACGTAGCACAGTTAAGACACATAACACAGTTGAGACACGTAGCACAGTTAAGACACATAGCACAGTTAAGACACATAGCACAGTTAAGACACATAGCACAGTTGAGACACATAGCACACTTAAGACATGTAGCACAGTTCAGACACGTAGCACAGTTAAGACACATAGCACAGTTAAGCACAGTTAAGACACGTAGCACAGTTAAGCACAGTTAAGACACGTAGCACAGTTAAGACACATAGCACAGTTAAGACACCTAGCACAGTTGAGACACGTAGCACAGTTAAGACACATAGCACAGTTGAGACACGTAGCACAGTTGAGACACATAGCACAGTTAAGACACGTAGCACAGTTAAGCACAGTTAAGACACATAGCACAGTTAAGACACGTAGCACATTTAAAACACATAGCACAGTTAAGACACGTAGCACAGTTAAGACACATAGCACAGTTAAGACACTTAGCACAGTTGAGACACGTAGCACAGTTAAGACACTTAGCACAGTTGAGACACGTAGCACAGTTAAGACACATAGCACAGTTGAGACACGAAGCACAGTTAAGACACATAGCATAGTTAAAACACGTAGCACAGTTGAGACACGTAGCACAGTTAAGACACATAGCACAGTTAAGACACGTAGCACAGTTAAGACACATAGCACAGTTGAGACACTTAGCACAGTTGAGACACGTAGCACAGTTAAGACACATAGCTCAGTTGAGACACGTAGCACAGTTGAGACACAGCACAGTTAAGACACGTAGCACAGTTAAGACACATAGCACAGTTAAGACACTTAGCACAGTTAAGACACATAGCACAGTTGAGACACATAGCACAGTTAAGACACATAGCACAGTTAAGACACGTAGCACAGTTGGGACACGTAGCACAGTTAAGACACGTAGCACAGTTAAGACACATAGCACAGTTAAGACACTAAGCACAGTTAAGACACATAGCACAGTTGAGACACGTAGCACAGTTAAGACACGTAGCACAGTTAAGACACATAGCACAGTTGAGACACGTAGCACAGTTAAGACACATAGCACAGTTAAGACACGTAGCACAGTTGAGACACGTAGCACAGTTAAGACACATAGCACAGTTAAGACACATAGCACAGTTGAGACACATAGCACAGTAAAGGCACATAGCACAGTTCAGATACATAGCACAGTTAAGCACAGTTAAGACACATAGTAGAGTTAAGACACGTAGCACAGTTAAGACACGTAGCACAGTTAAGACACGTAGCACAGTTAAGACACATAGCACAGTTGAGACACATAGCACAGTTAAGACACATAGCACAGTTAAGACACAAAGCACAGTTGAAACACGTAGCACAGTTAAGACACTTAGCACAGTTGAGACACATAGCACAGTTAAGACACATAGCACAGTTAAGCACAGTTAAGACACATAGCACAGTTAACACACGTAGCACAGTTAACACACGTAGCACAGTTAAGACACATAGCACAGTTAAGACACGTAGCACAGTTCAGACACGTAGCACAGTTAAGACACGTAGCACAGTTAAGACACATAGCACAGTTAAGCACAGTTAAGACACGTAGCACAGTTAAGACACGTAGCACAGTTAAGCACAGTTAAGACACATAGCACAGTTAAGACACGTAGCACAGTTAAAACACGTAGCACAGTTAAGACACATAGCACAGTTGAGACACGTAGCACAGTTGAGACACATAGCACAGTTAAGACACGTAGCACAGTTAAGCACAGTTAAGACACATAGCACAGTTAAGACACGTAGCACATTTAAAACACATAGCACAGTTAAGACACGTAGCACAGTTAAGACACATAGCACAGTTAAGACACTTAGCACAGTTGAGACACGTAGCACAGTTAAGACACTTAGCACAGTTGAGACACGTAGCACAGTTAAGACACATAGCACAGTTGAGACACGTAGCACAGTTAAGACACATAGCATAGTTAAAACACGTAGCACAGTTGAGACACGTAGCACAGTTAAGACACATAGCACAGTTAAGACACGTAGCACAGTTAAGACACATAGCACAGTTGAGACACTTAGCACAGTTGAGACACGTAGCACAGTTAAGACACATAGCACAGTTGAGACACGTAGCACAGTTGAGACACAGCACAGTTAAGACACGTAGCACAGTTAAGACACATAGCACAGTTAAGACACTTAGCACAGTTAAGACACATAGCACAGTTGAGACACATAGCACAGTTAAGACACATAGCACAGTTAAGACACGTAGCACAGTTGGGACACGTAGCACAGTTAAGACACGTAGCACAGTTAAGACACATAGCACAGTTAAGACACTAAGCACAGTTAAGACACATAGCACAGTTGAGACACGTAGCACAGTTAAGACACGTAGCACAGTTAAGACACATAGCACAGTTGAGACACGTAGCACAGTTAAGACACATAGCACAGTTAAGACACGTAGCACAGTTGAGACACGTAGCACAGTTAAGACACATAGCACAGTTAAGACACATAGCACAGTTGAGACACATAGCACAGTAAAGGCACATAGCACAGTTCAGATACATAGCACAGTTAAGCACAGTTAAGACACATAGTAGAGTTAAGACACGTAGCACAGTTAAGACACGTAGCACAGTTAAGACACGTAGCACAGTTAAGACACATAGCACAGTTGAGACACATAGCACAGTTAAGACACATAGCACAGTTAAGACACAAAGCACAGTTGAAACACGTAGCACAGTTAAGACACTTAGCACAGTTGAGACACATAGCACAGTTAAGACACATAGCACAGTTAAGCACAGTTAAGACACATAGCACAGTTAACACACGTAGCACAGTTAACACACGTAGCACAGTTAAGACACATAGCACAGTTAAGACACGTAGCACAGTTCAGACACGTAGCACAGTTAAGACACGTAGCACAGTTAAGACACATAGCACAGTTAAGCACAGTTAAGACACGTAGCACAGTTAAGACACGTAGCACAGTTAAGCACAGTTAAGACACATAGCACAGTTAAGACACGTAGCACAGTTAAAACACGTAGCACAGTTAAGACACATAGCACAGATAAGACACTTAGCATACTTGAGACACGTAGCACAGTTAAGACACATAGCACAGTTAAGAGACATAGCACAGTTAAGACACTTAGCACAGTTAAGACACGTAGCACAGTTAAGACACGTAGCACAGTTAAGAGACATAGCACAGTTAAGACACATAGCACAGTTAAGACACTTAGCACAGTTGAGACACGTAGCACAGTTAAGACACATAGCACAGTTAAGACACGTAGCACAGTTGAGACACGTAGCACAGTTAAGACACATAGCACAGTTGAGACACGTAGCACAGTTGAGACACAGCACAGTTAAGACACGTAGCACAGTTCAGACACGTAGCACAGTTAAGACACATAGCACAGTTAAGACACTTAGCACAGTTAAGACACATAGCACAGTTGAGACACATAGCACAGTTAAGACACATAGCACAGTTAAGACACGTAGCACAGTTGGGACACGTAGCACAGTTAAGACACGTAGCACAGTTAAGACACATAGCACAGTTAAGACACTAAGCACAGTTAAGACACATAGCACAGTTGAGACACATAGCACAGTTGAGACACGTAGCACAGTTAAGACACATAGCACAGTTAAAACACGTAGCACAGTTGAGACACGTAGCACAGTTAAGACACATATCACAGTTAAGACACGTAGCACAGTTAAGACACATAGCACAGTTAAGACACTTAGCACAGTTGAGACACGTAGCACAGTTAAGACACATAGCACAGTTGAGACACGTAGCACAGTTAAGACACATAGCACAGTTAAGACACTAAGCACAGTTAAGACACATAGCACAGTTGAGACACGTAGCACAGTTAAGACACGTAGCACAGTTAAGACACATAGCACAGTTGAGACACGTAGCACAGTTGAGACACGTAGCACAGTTAAGACACATAGCACAGTTAAGACACATAGCACAGTTGAGACACATAGCACAGTAAAGACACATAGCACAGTTGAGATACATAGCACAGTTAAGCACAGTTAAGACACATAGTAGAGTTAAGACACGTAGCACAGTTAAGACACGTAGCACAGTTAAGACACGTAGCACAGTTAAGACACATAGCACAGTTGAGACACATAGCACAGTTAAGACACATAGCACAGTTAAGACACAAAGCACAGTTGAAACACGTAGCACAGTTAAGACACATAGCACAGTTAACACACGTAGCACAGTTAACACACGTAGCACAGTTAAGACACATAGCACAGTTAAGACACGTAGCACAGTTCAGACACGTAGCACAGTTAAGACACATAACACAGTTGAGACACGTAGCACAGTTAAGACACAGCACAGTTAAGACACATAGCACAGTTGAGACACATAGCACACTTAAGACACATAGCACAGTTGAGACACATAGCACAGTTAAGACACGTAGCACAGTTCAGACACGTAGCACAGTTAAGACACATAGCACAGTTAAGCACAGTTAAGACACGTAGCACAGTTAAGACACGTAGCACAGTTAAGCACAGTTAAGACACATAGCACAGTTAAGACACGTAGCACAGTTAAAACACGTAGCACAGTTAAGACACATAGCACAGTTAAGACACTTAGCACAGTTGAGACACGTAGCACAGTTAAGACACATAGCACAGTTAAGAGACATAGCACAGTTAAGACACTTAGCACAGTTAAGACACGTAGCACAGTTAAGACACTTAGCACAGTTAAGACACATAGCACAGTTGAGACACATAGCACAGTTAAGACACATAGCACAGTTAAGACACGTAGCACAGTTGAGACACGTAGCACAGTTAAGACACATAGCACAGTTAAGACACTTAGCACAGTTAAGACACATAGCACAGTTGAGACACGTAGCACAGTTAAGCACAGTTAAGACACATAGCACAGTTAAGACACGTAGCACAGTTAAAACACATAGCACAGTTAAGACACGTAGCACAGTTAAGACACATAGCACAGTTAAGACACTTAGCCCAGTTGAGACACGTATCACAGTTAAGACACATAGCACAGTTAAGACACTTAGCACAGTTGAGACACGTAGCACAGACAAGACACATAGCACAGTTAAGACACATAGCACAGTTGAGACACGTAGCACAGTTAAGACACATAGCACAGTTAAGCACCGTTAAGACACATAGCACAGTTAAGACACGTAGCACAGTTAAGCACAGTTAAGACACGTAGCACAGTTAAGACACATAACACAGTTGAGACACATAGCACAGTTAAGACACATAGCACAGTTAAGCACAGTTAAGAGACATAGCACAGTTAACACACGTAGCACAGTTAAAACACGTAGCACAGTTAAGACACATAGCACAGTTAACACACGTAGCACAGTTCAGACACGTAGCACAGTTAAGACACATAACACAGTTGAGACACGTAGCACAGTTAAGACACAGCACAGTTAAGACACATAGCACAGTTGAGACACATAGCACAGTTAAGACACATAGCACAGTTGAGACACATAGCACAGTTAAGACACGTAGCACAGTTCAGACACGTAGCACAGTTAAGACACATAGCACAGTTAAGCACAGTTAAGACACGTAGCACAGTTAAGACACGTAGCACAGTTAAGCACAGTTAAGACACATAGCACAGTTAAGACACGTAGCACAGTTAAAACACGTAGCACAGTTAAGACACATAGCACAGTTAAGACACGTAGCACAGTTGAGACACGTAGCACAGTTAAGACACATAGCACAGTTAAGACACATAGCCCAGTTAAGACACTTAGCACAGCTAAGACACGTAGCACAGTTAAGACACTTAGCACAGTTAAGACACATAGCACAGTTGAGACACATAGCACAGTTAAGACACATAGCACAGTTAAGACACGTAGCACAGTTGAGACACGTCGCACAGTTAAGACACATAGCACAGTTAAGACACATAGCACAGTTGAGACACGTAGCACAGTTAAGCACAGTTAAGACACATAGCACAGTTAAGACACGTAGCACAGTTAAAACGCATAGCACAGTTAAGACACGTAGCACAGTTAAGACACATAGCACAGTTAAGACACTTAGCACAGTTGAGACACGTAGCACAGACAAGACACATAGCACAGTTAAGACACATAGCACAGTTGAGACACGTAGCACAGTTAAGACACATAGCACAGTTAAGCACCATTAAGACACATAGCACAGTTAAGACACGTAGCACAGTTAAGCACAGTTAAGACACGTAGCACAGTTAAGACACATAGCACAGTTAAGACACGTAGCACAGTTGAGACACGTAGCACAGTTAAGACACATAGCACAGTTAAGACACGTAGCACAGTTAAGACACATAGCACAGTTAAGACACTTAACACAGTTGAGACACGTAGCACAGTTAAGACACATAGCATAGTTAAAACACGTAGCACAGTTGAGACACGTAGCACAGTTAAGACACATAGCACAGTTAAGACACGTAGCACAGTTAAGACACATAGCACAGTTAAGACACTTAGCACAGTTGAGACACGTAGCACAGTTAAGACACATAGCACAGTTGAGACACGTAGCACAGTTGAGACACAGCACAGTTAAGACACGTAGCACAGTTAAGACACATAGCACAGTTAAGACACTTAGCACAGTTAAGACACATAGCACAGTTGAGACACATAGCACAGTTAAGACACATAGCACAGTTAAGACACGTAGCACAGTTAAGACACATAGCACAGTTAAGACACGTAGCACAGTTAAGACACATAGCACAGTTGAGACACATAGCACAGTTAAGACACATAGCACAGTTAAGACACGTAGCACAGTTGGGACACGTAGCACAGTTAAGACACGTAGCACAGTTAAGACACATAGCACAGTTAAGACACTAAGCACAGTTAAGACACATAGCACAGTTGAGACACGTAGCACAGTTAAGACACGTAGCACAGTTAAGACACATAGCACAGTTGAGACACGTAGCACAGTTAAGACACATAGCACAGTTAAGACACGTAGCACAGTTGAGACACGTAGCACAGTTAAGAAACATAGCACAGTTAAGACACATAGCACAGTTGAGACACATAGCACAGTAAAGGCACATAGCACAGTTGAGATACATAGCACAGTTAAGCACAGTTAAGACACATAGTAGAGTTAAGACACGTAGCACAGTTAAGACACGTAGCACAGTTAAGACACGTAGCACAGTTAAGACACATAGCACAGTTGAGACACATAGCACAGTTAAGACACATAGCACAGTTAAGACACAAAGCACAGTTGAAACACGTAGCACAGTTAAGACACTTAGCACAGTTGAGACACATAGCACAGTTAAGACACATAGCACAGTTAAGCACAGTTAAGACACATAGCACAGTTAACACACGTAGCACAGTTAACACACGTAGCACAGTTAAGACACATAGCACAGTTAAGACACGTAGCACAGTTCAGACACGTAGCACAGTTAAGACACGTAGCACAGTTAAGACACATAGCACAGTTAAGCACAGTTAAGACACGTAGCACAGTTAAAACACGTAGCACAGTTAAGACACATAGCACAGATAAGACACTTAGCACACTTGAGACACGTAGCACAGTTAAGACACATAGCACAGTTAAGAGACATAGCACAGTTAAGACACTTAGCACAGTTAAGACACGTAGCACAGTTAAGACACGTAGCACAGTTAAGAGACATAGCACAGTTAAGACACATAGCACAGTTAAGACACTTAGCACAGTTGAGACACGTAGCACAGTTAAGACACATAGCACAGTTAAGACACGTAGCACAGTTGAGACACGTAGCACAGTTAAGACACATAGCACAGTTGAGACACGTAGCACAGTTGAGACACAGCACAGTTAAGACACGTAGCACAGTTCAGACACGTAGCACAGTTAAGACACATAGCACAGTTAAGACACTTAGCACAGTTAAGACACATAGCACAGTTGAGACACATAGCACAGTTAAGACACATAGCACAGTTAAGACACGTAGCACAGTTGGGACACGTAGCACAGTTAAGACACGTAGCACAGTTAAGACACGTAGCACAGTTAAGCACAGTTAAGACACTTAGCACAGTTAAGACACTTAGCACAGTTAAGACACATAGCACAATTAAGACACGTAGCACAGTTAAGACACATAGCACAGTTAAGACACGTAGCACAGTTAAGACACACAGCACAGTTGAGACACGTAGCACAGTTAAGCACAGTTAAGACACATAGCACAGTTAAGACACTTAGCACAGTTAAGACACATAGCAAAGTTGAGACACTTAGCACAGTTAAGACACATAGCAAAGTTGAGACACGTAGCACAGTTAAGCACAGTTAAGACACATAGCACAGTTAAGACACTTAGCACAGTTAAGACACATAGCACAGTTGAGACACATAGCACAGTTAAGACACATAGCACAGTTAAGACACGTAGCACAGTTGAGACACGTAGCACAGTTAAGACACATAGCAAAGTTAAGACACTTAGCACAGTTAAGACACATAGCACAGTTGAGACACGTAGCACAGTTAAGCACAGTTAAGACGCATAGCACAGTTAAGACACGTAGCACAGTTAAGCACAGTTAAGACACGTAGCACAGTTAAGACACATAGCACAGTTAAGACACGTAGCACAGTTGAGACACGTAGCACAGTTAAGACAGTTGAGACACGTAGCACAGTTAAGACACATAGCACAGTTAAGACACATAGCACAGTTAAGACACATAGCACAGTTGAGACACATAGCACACTTAAGACACGTAGCACAGTTCAGACACGTAGCACAGTTAAGACACATAGCACAGTTAAGCACAGTTAAGACACGTAGCACAGTTAAGCACAGTTAAGACACGTAGCACAGTTAAGACACGTAGCACAGTTAAGACACATAGCACAGTTAAGACACTAAGCACAGTTAAGACACATAGCACAGTTGAGACACGTAGCACAGTTAAGACACGTAGCACAGTTAAGACACATAGCACAGTTGAGACACGTAGCACAGTTAAGACACATAGCACAGTTAAGACACGTAGCACAGTTAAGACACATAGCACAGTTGAGACACGTAGCACAGTTAAGACACATAGCACAGTTAAGACACATAGCACAGTTGAGACACGTAGCACAGTTGAGACACATAGCACAGGTAAGACACATAGCACAGTTAAGACACATAGCACAGTTGAGACACATAGCACGTAGCACAGTTAAGACACGTAGCACAGTTAAGCACAGTTAAGACACTTAGCACAGTTAAGACACGTAGCACAGTTAAGACACTTAGCACAGTTAAGACACATAGCACAATTAAGACACGTAGCACAGTTAAGACACATAGCACAGTTAAGACACGTAGCACAGTTAAGACACACAGCACAGTTGAGACACGTAGCACAGTTAAGCACAGTTAAGACACATAGCACAGTTAAGACACTTAGCACAGTTAAGACACATAGCACAGTTGAGACACGTAGCACAGTTAAGCACAGTTAAGACACATAGCACCGTTAAGACACTTAGCACAGTTAAGACACGTAGCACAGTTAAGACACTTAGCACAGTTAAGACACATAGCACAGTTGAGACACATAGCACAGATAAGACACATAGCACAGTTAAGACACATAGCACAGTTAAGACACTTAGCACAGTTAAGACACATAGCACAGTTGAGACACGTAGCACAGTTAAGCACAGTTAAGACACATAGCACAGTTAAGACGCGTAGCACAGTTAAGCACAGTTAAGACACGTAGCACAGTTAAGACACATAGCACAATTAAGACACGTAGCACAGTTCAGACACGTAGCACAGTTAAGACACATAACACAGTTGAGACACGTAGCACAGTTAAGACACATAGCACAGTTAAGACACATAGCACAGTTAAGACACATAGCACAGTTGAGACACATAGCACACTTAAGACATGTAGCACAGTTCAGACACGTAGCACAGTTAAGACACATAGCACAGTTAAGCACAGTTAAGACACGTAGCACAGTTAAGCACAGTTAAGACACGTAGCACAGTTAAGACACATAGCACAGTTAAGACACCTAGCACAGTTGAGACACGTAGCACAGTTAAGACACATAGCACAGTTGAGACACGTAGCACAGTTGAGACACATAGCACAATTAAGACACGTAGCACAGTTAAGCACAGTTAAGACACATAGCACAGTTAAGACACGTAGCACATTTAAAACACATAGCACAGTTAAGACACGTAGCACAGTTAAGACACATAGCACAGTTAAGACACTTAGCACAGTTGAGACACATAGCACAGTTAAGACACTTAGCACAGTTGAGACACGTAGCACAGTTAAGACACATAGCACAGTTGAGACACGTAGCACAGTTAAGACACATAGCATAGTTAAAACACGTAGCACAGTTGAGACACGTAGCACAGTTAAGACACATAGCACAGTTAAGACACGTAGCACAGTTAAGACACATAGCACAGTTAAGACACTTAGCACAGTTGAGACACGTAGCACAGTTAAGACACATAGCACAGTTGAGACACGTAGCACAGTTGAGACACAGCACAGTTAAGACACGTAGCACAGTTAAGACACATAGCACAGTTAAGACACTTAGCACAGTTAAGACACATAGCACAGTTGAGACACATAGCACAGTTAAGACACATAGCACAGTTAAGACACGTAGCACAGTTGGGACACGTAGCACAGTTAAGACACGTAGCACAGTTAAGACACATAGCACAGTTAAGACACTAAGCACAGTTAAGACACATAGCACAGTTGAGACACGTAGCACAGTTAAGACACGTAGCACAGTTAAGACACATAGCACAGTTGAGACACGTAGCACAGTTAAGACACATAGCACAGTTAAGACACGTAGCACAGTTGAGACACGTAGCACAGTTAAGACACATAGCACAGTTAAGACACATAGCACAGTTGAGACACATAGCACAGTAAAGGCACATAGCACAGTTCAGATACATAGCACAGTTAAGCACAGTTAAGACACATAGTAGAGTTAAGACACGTAGCACAGTTAAGACACGTAGCACAGTTAAGACACGTAGCACAGTTAAGACACATAGCACAGTTGAGACACATAGCACAGTTAAGACACATAGCACAGTTAAGACACAAAGCACAGTTGAAACACGTAGCACAGTTAAGACACATAGCACAGGTAAGACACATAGCACAGTTAAGACACATAGCACAGTTGAGACACATAGCACAGTTAAGACACGTAGCACAGTTAAGACACATAGCACAGTTGAGACACATAGCACGTAGCACAGTTAAGACACGTAGCACAGTTAAGCACAGTTAAGACACTTAGCACAGTTAAGACACGTAGCACAGTTAAGACACTTAGCACAGTTAAGACACATAGCACAATTAAGACACGTAGCACAGTTAAGACACATAGCACAGTTAAGACACGTAGCACAGTTAAGACACACAGCACAGTTGAGACACGTAGCACAGTTAAGCACAGTTAAGACACATAGCACAGTTAAGACACTTAGCACAGTTAAGACACATAGCACAGTTGAGACACGTAGCACAGTTAAGCACAGTTAAGACACATAGCACAGTTAAGACACTTAGCACAGTTAAGACACGTAGCACAGTTAAGACACTTAGCACAGTTAAGACACATAGCACAGTTGAGACACATAGCACAGATAAGACACATAGCACAGTTAAGACACATAGCACAGTTAAGACACTTAGCACAGTTAAGACACATAGCACAGTTGAGACACGTAGCACAGTTAAGCACAGTTAAGACACATAGCACAGTTAAGACGCGTAGCACAGTTAAGCACAGTTAAGACACGTAGCACAGTTAAGACACATAGCACAATTAAGACACGTAGCACAGTTCAGACACGTAGCACAGTTAAGACACATAACACAGTTGAGACACGTAGCACAGTTAAGACACATAGCACAGTTAAGACACATAGCACAGTTAAGACACATAGCACAGTTGAGACACATAGCACACTTAAGACATGTAGCACAGTTCAGACACGTAGCACAGTTAAGACACATAGCACAGTTAAGCACAGTTAAGACACGTAGCACAGTTAAGCACAGTTAAGACACGTAGCACAGTTAAGACACATAGCACAGTTAAGACACCTAGCACAGTTGAGACACGTAGCACAGTTAAGACACATAGCACAGTTGAGACACGTAGCACAGTTGAGACACATAGCACAATTAAGACACGTAGCACAGTTAAGCACAGTTAAGACACATAGCACAGTTAAGACACGTAGCACATTTAAAACACATAGCACAGTTAAGACACGTAGCACAGTTAAGACACATAGCACAGTTAAGACACTTAGCACAGTTGAGACACATAGCACAGTTAAGACACTTAGCACAGTTGAGACACGTAGCACAGTTAAGACACATAGCACAGTTGAGACACGTAGCACAGTTAAGACACATAGCATAGTTAAAACACGTAGCACAGTTGAGACACGTAGCACAGTTAAGACACATAGCACAGTTAAGACACGTAGCACAGTTAAGACACATAGCACAGTTAAGACACTTAGCACAGTTGAGACACGTAGCACAGTTAAGACACATAGCACAGTTGAGACACGTAGCACAGTTGAGACACAGCACAGTTAAGACACGTAGCACAGTTAAGACACATAGCACAGTTAAGACACTTAGCACAGTTAAGACACATAGCACAGTTGAGACACATAGCACAGTTAAGACACATAGCACAGTTAAGACACGTAGCACAGTTGGGACACGTAGCACAGTTAAGACACGTAGCACAGTTAAGACACATAGCACAGTTAAGACACTAAGCACAGTTAAGACACATAGCACAGTTGAGACACGTAGCACAGTTAAGACACGTAGCACAGTTAAGACACATAGCACAGTTGAGACACGTAGCACAGTTAAGACACATAGCACAGTTAAGACACGTAGCACAGTTGAGACACGTAGCACAGTTAAGACACATAGCACAGTTAAGACACATAGCACAGTTGAGACACATAGCACAGTAAAGGCACATAGCACAGTTCAGATACATAGCACAGTTAAGCACAGTTAAGACACATAGTAGAGTTAAGACACGTAGCACAGTTAAGACACGTAGCACAGTTAAGACACGTAGCACAGTTAAGACACATAGCACAGTTGAGACACATAGCACAGTTAAGACACATAGCACAGTTAAGACACAAAGCACAGTTGAAACACGTAGCACAGTTAAGACACTTAGCACAGTTGAGACACATAGCACAGTTAAGACACATAGCACAGTTAAGCACAGTTAAGACACATAGCACAGTTAACACACGTAGCACAGTTAACACACGTAGCACAGTTAAGACACATAGCACAGTTAAGACACGTAGCACAGTTCAGACACGTAGCACAGTTAAGACACGTAGCACAGTTAAGACACATAGCACAGTTAAGCACAGTTAAGACACGTAGCACAGTTAAGACACGTAGCACAGTTAAGCACAGTTAAGACACATAGCACAGTTAAGACACGTAGCACAGTTAAAACACGTAGCACAGTTAAGACACATAGCACAGATAAGACACTTAGCACACTTGAGACACGTAGCACAGTTAAGACACATAGCACAGTTAAGAGACATAGCACAGTTAAGACACTTAGCACAGTTAAGACACGTAGCACAGTTAAGACACGTAGCACAGTTAAGAGACATAGCACAGTTAAGACACATAGCACAGTTAAGACACTTAGCACAGTTGAGACACGTAGCACAGTTAAGACACATAGCACAGTTAAGACACGTAGCACAGTTGAGACACGTAGCACAGTTAAGACACATAGCACAGTTGAGACACGTAGCACAGTTGAGACACAGCACAGTTAAGACACGTAGCACAGTTAAGACACATAGCACAGTTGAGACACATAGCACAGTTAAGACACATAGCACAGTTAAGACACGTAGCACAGTTGGGACACGTAGCACAGTTAAGACACGTAGCACAGTAAAGACACGTAGCACAGTTAAGCACAGTTAAGACACTTAGCACAGTTAAGACACTTAGCACAGTTAAGACACATAGCACAATTAAGACACGTAGCACAGTTAAGACACATAGCACAGTTAAGACACGTAGCACAGTTAAGACACACAGCACAGTTGAGACACGTAGCACAGTTAAGCACAGTTAAGACACATAGCACAGTTAAGACACTTAGCACAGTTAAGACACATAGCACAGTTGAGACACGTAGCACAGTTAAGCACAGTTAAGACACATAGCACAGCTAAGACACGTAGCACAGTTAAGACACTTAGCACAGTTAAGACACATAGCACAGTTGAGACACATAGCACAGTTAAGACACATAGCACAGTTAAGACACGTAGCACAGTTGAGACACGTCGCACAGTTAAGACACATAGCACAGTTAAGACACATAGCACAGTTGAGACACGTAGCACAGTTAAGCACAGTTAAGACACATAGCACAGTTAAGACACGTAGCACAGTTAAAACGCATAGCACAGTTAAGACACGTAGCACAGTTAAGACACATAGCACAGTTAAGACACTTAGCACAGTTGAGACACGTAGCACAGACAAGACACATAGCACAGTTAAGACACATAGCACAGTTGAGACACGTAGCACAGTTAAGACACATAGCACAGTTAAGCACCATTAAGACACATAGCACAGTTAAGACACGTAGCACAGTTAAGCACAGTTAAGACACGTAGCACAGTTAAGACACATAGCACAGTTAAGACACGTAGCACAGTTGAGACACGTAGCACAGTTAAGACACATAGCACAGTTAAGACACGTAGCACAGTTAAGACACATAGCACAGTTAAGACACTTAACACAGTTGAGACACGTAGCACAGTTAAGACACATAGCATAGTTAAAACACGTAGCACAGTTGAGACACGTAGCACAGTTAAGACACATAGCACAGTTAAGACACGTAGCACAGTTAAGACACATAGCACAGTTAAGACACTTAGCACAGTTGAGACACGTAGCACAGTTAAGACACATAGCACAGTTGAGACACGTAGCACAGTTGAGACACAGCACAGTTAAGACACGTAGCACAGTTAAGACACATAGCACAGTTAAGACACTTAGCACAGTTAAGACACATAGCACAGTTGAGACACATAGCACAGTTAAGACACATAGCACAGTTAAGACACGTAGCACAGTTAAGACACATAGCACAGTTAAGACACGTAGCACAGTTAAGACACATAGCACAGTTGAGACACATAGCACAGTTAAGACACATAGCACAGTTAAGACACGTAGCACAGTTGGGACACGTAGCACAGTTAAGACACGTAGCACAGTTAAGACACATAGCACAGTTAAGACACTAAGCACAGTTAAGACACATAGCACAGTTGAGACACGTAGCACAGTTAAGACACGTAGCACAGTTAAGACACATAGCACAGTTGAGACACGTAGCACAGTTAAGACACATAGCACAGTTAAGACACGTAGCACAGTTGAGACACGTAGCACAGTTAAGAAACATAGCACAGTTAAGACACATAGCACAGTTGAGACACATAGCACAGTAAAGGCACATAGCACAGTTGAGATACATAGCACAGTTAAGCACAGTTAAGACACATAGTAGAGTTAAGACACGTAGCACAGTTAAGACACGTAGCACAGTTAAGACACGTAGCACAGTTAAGACACATAGCACAGTTGAGACACATAGCACAGTTAAGACACATAGCACAGTTAAGACACAAAGCACAGTTGAAACACGTAGCACAGTTAAGACACTTAGCACAGTTGAGACACATAGCACAGTTAAGACACATAGCACAGTTAAGCACAGTTAAGACACATAGCACAGTTAACACACGTAGCACAGTTAACACACGTAGCACAGTTAAGACACATAGCACAGTTAAGACACGTAGCACAGTTCAGACACGTAGCACAGTTAAGACACGTAGCACAGTTAAGACACATAGCACAGTTAAGCACAGTTAAGACACGTAGCACAGTTAAAACACGTAGCACAGTTAAGACACATAGCACAGATAAGACACTTAGCACACTTGAGACACGTAGCACAGTTAAGACACATAGCACAGTTAAGAGACATAGCACAGTTAAGACACTTAGCACAGTTAAGACACGTAGCACAGTTAAGACACGTAGCACAGTTAAGAGACATAGCACAGTTAAGACACATAGCACAGTTAAGACACTTAGCACAGTTGAGACACGTAGCACAGTTAAGACACATAGCACAGTTAAGACACGTAGCACAGTTGAGACACGTAGCACAGTTAAGACACATAGCACAGTTGAGACACGTAGCACAGTTGAGACACAGCACAGTTAAGACACGTAGCACAGTTCAGACACGTAGCACAGTTAAGACACATAGCACAGTTAAGACACTTAGCACAGTTAAGACACATAGCACAGTTGAGACACATAGCACAGTTAAGACACATAGCACAGTTAAGACACGTAGCACAGTTGGGACACGTAGCACAGTTAAGACACGTAGCACAGTTAAGACACGTAGCACAGTTAAGCACAGTTAAGACACTTAGCACAGTTAAGACACTTAGCACAGTTAAGACACATAGCACAATTAAGACACGTAGCACAGTTAAGACACATAGCACAGTTAAGACACGTAGCACAGTTAAGACACACAGCACAGTTGAGACACGTAGCACAGTTAAGCACAGTTAAGACACATAGCACAGTTAAGACACTTAGCACAGTTAAGACACATAGCAAAGTTGAGACACTTAGCACAGTTAAGACACATAGCAAAGTTGAGACACGTAGCACAGTTAAGCACAGTTAAGACACATAGCACAGTTAAGACACTTAGCACAGTTAAGACACATAGCACAGTTGAGACACATAGCACAGTTAAGACACATAGCACAGTTAAGACACGTAGCACAGTTGAGACACGTAGCACAGTTAAGACACATAGCAAAGTTAAGACACTTAGCACAGTTAAGACACATAGCACAGTTGAGACACGTAGCACAGTTAAGCACAGTTAAGACGCATAGCACAGTTAAGACACGTAGCACAGTTAAGCACAGTTAAGACACGTAGCACAGTTAAGACACATAGCACAGTTAAGACACGTAGCACAGTTGAGACACGTAGCACAGTTAAGACAGTTGAGACACGTAGCACAGTTAAGACACATAGCACAGTTAAGACACATAGCACAGTTAAGACACATAGCACAGTTGAGACACATAGCACACTTAAGACACGTAGCACAGTTCAGACACGTAGCACAGTTAAGACACATAGCACAGTTAAGCACAGTTAAGACACGTAGCACAGTTAAGCACAGTTAAGACACGTAGCACAGTTAAGACACGTAGCACAGTTAAGACACATAGCACAGTTAAGACACTAAGCACAGTTAAGACACATAGCACAGTTGAGACACGTAGCACAGTTAAGACACGTAGCACAGTTAAGACACATAGCACAGTTGAGACACGTAGCACAGTTAAGACACATAGCACAGTTAAGACACGTAGCACAGTTAAGACACATAGCACAGTTGAGACACGTAGCACAGTTAAGACACATAGCACAGTTAAGACACATAGCACAGTTGAGACACGTAGCACAGTTGAGACACATAGCACAGGTAAGACACATAGCACAGTTAAGACACATAGCACAGTTGAGACACATAGCACGTAGCACAGTTAAGACACGTAGCACAGTTAAGCACAGTTAAGACACTTAGCACAGTTAAGACACGTAGCACAGTTAAGACACTTAGCACAGTTAAGACACATAGCACAATTAAGACACGTAGCACAGTTAAGACACATAGCACAGTTAAGACACGTAGCACAGTTAAGACACACAGCACAGTTGAGACACGTAGCACAGTTAAGCACAGTTAAGACACATAGCACAGTTAAGACACTTAGCACAGTTAAGACACATAGCACAGTTGAGACACGTAGCACAGTTAAGCACAGTTAAGACACATAGCACCGTTAAGACACTTAGCACAGTTAAGACACGTAGCACAGTTAAGACACTTAGCACAGTTAAGACACATAGCACAGTTGAGACACATAGCACAGATAAGACACATAGCACAGTTAAGACACATAGCACAGTTAAGACACTTAGCACAGTTAAGACACATAGCACAGTTGAGACACGTAGCACAGTTAAGCACAGTTAAGACACATAGCACAGTTAAGACGCGTAGCACAGTTAAGCACAGTTAAGACACGTAGCACAGTTAAGACACATAGCACAATTAAGACACGTAGCACAGTTCAGACACGTAGCACAGTTAAGACACATAACACAGTTGAGACACGTAGCACAGTTAAGACACATAGCACAGTTAAGACACATAGCACAGTTAAGACACATAGCACAGTTGAGACACATAGCACACTTAAGACATGTAGCACAGTTCAGACACGTAGCACAGTTAAGACACATAGCACAGTTAAGCACAGTTAAGACACGTAGCACAGTTAAGCACAGTTAAGACACGTAGCACAGTTAAGACACATAGCACAGTTAAGACACCTAGCACAGTTGAGACACGTAGCACAGTTAAGACACATAGCACAGTTGAGACACGTAGCACAGTTGAGACACATAGCACAATTAAGACACGTAGCACAGTTAAGCACAGTTAAGACACATAGCACAGTTAAGACACGTAGCACATTTAAAACACATAGCACAGTTAAGACACGTAGCACAGTTAAGACACATAGCACAGTTAAGACACTTAGCACAGTTGAGACACATAGCACAGTTAAGACACTTAGCACAGTTGAGACACGTAGCACAGTTAAGACACATAGCACAGTTGAGACACGTAGCACAGTTAAGACACATAGCATAGTTAAAACACGTAGCACAGTTGAGACACGTAGCACAGTTAAGACACATAGCACAGTTAAGACACGTAGCACAGTTAAGACACATAGCACAGTTAAGACACTTAGCACAGTTGAGACACGTAGCACAGTTAAGACACATAGCACAGTTGAGACACGTAGCACAGTTGAGACACAGCACAGTTAAGACACGTAGCACAGTTAAGACACATAGCACAGTTAAGACACTTAGCACAGTTAAGACACATAGCACAGTTGAGACACATAGCACAGTTAAGACACATAGCACAGTTAAGACACGTAGCACAGTTGGGACACGTAGCACAGTTAAGACACGTAGCACAGTTAAGACACATAGCACAGTTAAGACACTAAGCACAGTTAAGACACATAGCACAGTTGAGACACGTAGCACAGTTAAGACACGTAGCACAGTTAAGACACATAGCACAGTTGAGACACGTAGCACAGTTAAGACACATAGCACAGTTAAGACACGTAGCACAGTTGAGACACGTAGCACAGTTAAGACACATAGCACAGTTAAGACACATAGCACAGTTGAGACACATAGCACAGTAAAGGCACATAGCACAGTTCAGATACATAGCACAGTTAAGCACAGTTAAGACACATAGTAGAGTTAAGACACGTAGCACAGTTAAGACACGTAGCACAGTTAAGACACGTAGCACAGTTAAGACACATAGCACAGTTGAGACACATAGCACAGTTAAGACACATAGCACAGTTAAGACACAAAGCACAGTTGAAACACGTAGCACAGTTAAGACACATAGCACAGGTAAGACACATAGCACAGTTAAGACACATAGCACAGTTGAGACACATAGCACAGTTAAGACACGTAGCACAGTTAAGACACATAGCACAGTTGAGACACATAGCACGTAGCACAGTTAAGACACGTAGCACAGTTAAGCACAGTTAAGACACTTAGCACAGTTAAGACACGTAGCACAGTTAAGACACTTAGCACAGTTAAGACACATAGCACAATTAAGACACGTAGCACAGTTAAGACACATAGCACAGTTAAGACACGTAGCACAGTTAAGACACACAGCACAGTTGAGACACGTAGCACAGTTAAGCACAGTTAAGACACATAGCACAGTTAAGACACTTAGCACAGTTAAGACACATAGCACAGTTGAGACACGTAGCACAGTTAAGCACAGTTAAGACACATAGCACAGTTAAGACACTTAGCACAGTTAAGACACGTAGCACAGTTAAGACACTTAGCACAGTTAAGACACATAGCACAGTTGAGACACATAGCACAGATAAGACACATAGCACAGTTAAGACACATAGCACAGTTAAGACACTTAGCACAGTTAAGACACATAGCACAGTTGAGACACGTAGCACAGTTAAGCACAGTTAAGACACATAGCACAGTTAAGACGCGTAGCACAGTTAAGCACAGTTAAGACACGTAGCACAGTTAAGACACATAGCACAATTAAGACACGTAGCACAGTTCAGACACGTAGCACAGTTAAGACACATAACACAGTTGAGACACGTAGCACAGTTAAGACACATAGCACAGTTAAGACACATAGCACAGTTAAGACACATAGCACAGTTGAGACACATAGCACACTTAAGACATGTAGCACAGTTCAGACACGTAGCACAGTTAAGACACATAGCACAGTTAAGCACAGTTAAGACACGTAGCACAGTTAAGCACAGTTAAGACACGTAGCACAGTTAAGACACATAGCACAGTTAAGACACCTAGCACAGTTGAGACACGTAGCACAGTTAAGACACATAGCACAGTTGAGACACGTAGCACAGTTGAGACACATAGCACAATTAAGACACGTAGCACAGTTAAGCACAGTTAAGACACATAGCACAGTTAAGACACGTAGCACATTTAAAACACATAGCACAGTTAAGACACGTAGCACAGTTAAGACACATAGCACAGTTAAGACACTTAGCACAGTTGAGACACATAGCACAGTTAAGACACTTAGCACAGTTGAGACACGTAGCACAGTTAAGACACATAGCACAGTTGAGACACGTAGCACAGTTAAGACACATAGCATAGTTAAAACACGTAGCACAGTTGAGACACGTAGCACAGTTAAGACACATAGCACAGTTAAGACACGTAGCACAGTTAAGACACATAGCACAGTTAAGACACTTAGCACAGTTGAGACACGTAGCACAGTTAAGACACATAGCACAGTTGAGACACGTAGCACAGTTGAGACACAGCACAGTTAAGACACGTAGCACAGTTAAGACACATAGCACAGTTAAGACACTTAGCACAGTTAAGACACATAGCACAGTTGAGACACATAGCACAGTTAAGACACATAGCACAGTTAAGACACGTAGCACAGTTGGGACACGTAGCACAGTTAAGACACGTAGCACAGTTAAGACACATAGCACAGTTAAGACACTAAGCACAGTTAAGACACATAGCACAGTTGAGACACGTAGCACAGTTAAGACACGTAGCACAGTTAAGACACATAGCACAGTTGAGACACGTAGCACAGTTAAGACACATAGCACAGTTAAGACACGTAGCACAGTTGAGACACGTAGCACAGTTAAGACACATAGCACAGTTAAGACACATAGCACAGTTGAGACACATAGCACAGTAAAGGCACATAGCACAGTTCAGATACATAGCACAGTTAAGCACAGTTAAGACACATAGTAGAGTTAAGACACGTAGCACAGTTAAGACACGTAGCACAGTTAAGACACGTAGCACAGTTAAGACACATAGCACAGTTGAGACACATAGCACAGTTAAGACACATAGCACAGTTAAGACACAAAGCACAGTTGAAACACGTAGCACAGTTAAGACACTTAGCACAGTTGAGACACATAGCACAGTTAAGACACATAGCACAGTTAAGCACAGTTAAGACACATAGCACAGTTAACACACGTAGCACAGTTAACACACGTAGCACAGTTAAGACACATAGCACAGTTAAGACACGTAGCACAGTTCAGACACGTAGCACAGTTAAGACACGTAGCACAGTTAAGACACATAGCACAGTTAAGCACAGTTAAGACACGTAGCACAGTTAAGACACGTAGCACAGTTAAGCACAGTTAAGACACATAGCACAGTTAAGACACGTAGCACAGTTAAAACACGTAGCACAGTTAAGACACATAGCACAGATAAGACACTTAGCACACTTGAGACACGTAGCACAGTTAAGACACATAGCACAGTTAAGAGACATAGCACAGTTAAGACACTTAGCACAGTTAAGACACGTAGCACAGTTAAGACACGTAGCACAGTTAAGAGACATAGCACAGTTAAGACACATAGCACAGTTAAGACACTTAGCACAGTTGAGACACGTAGCACAGTTAAGACACATAGCACAGTTAAGACACGTAGCACAGTTGAGACACGTAGCACAGTTAAGACACATAGCACAGTTGAGACACGTAGCACAGTTGAGACACAGCACAGTTAAGACACGTAGCACAGTTAAGACACATAGCACAGTTGAGACACATAGCACAGTTAAGACACATAGCACAGTTAAGACACGTAGCACAGTTGGGACACGTAGCACAGTTAAGACACGTAGCACAGTAAAGACACGTAGCACAGTTAAGCACAGTTAAGACACTTAGCACAGTTAAGACACTTAGCACAGTTAAGACACATAGCACAATTAAGACACGTAGCACAGTTAAGACACATAGCACAGTTAAGACACGTAGCACAGTTAAGACACACAGCACAGTTGAGACACGTAGCACAGTTAAGCACAGTTAAGACACATAGCACAGTTAAGACACTTAGCACAGTTAAGACACATAGCACAGTTGAGACACGTAGCACAGTTAAGCACAGTTAAGACACATAGCACAGTTAAGACACTTAGCACAGTTAAGACACGTAGCACAGTTAAGACACTTAGCACAGTTAAGACACATAGCACAGTTGAGACACATAGCACAGATAAGACACATAGCACAGTTAAGACACATAGCACAGTTAAGACACTTAGCACAGTTAAGACACATAGCACAGTTGAGACACGTAGCACAGTTAAGCACAGTTAAGACACATAGCACAGTTAAGACGCGTAGCACAGTTAAGCACAGTTAAGACACGTAGCACAGTTAAGACACATAGCACAATTAAGACACGTAGCACAGTTCAGACACGTAGCACAGTTAAGACACATAACACAGTTGAGACACGTAGCACAGTTAAGACACATAGCACAGTTAAGACACATAGCACAGTTAAGACACATAGCACAGTTGAGACACATAGCACACTTAAGACATGTAGCACAGTTCAGACACGTAGCACAGTTAAGACACATAGCACAGTTAAGCACAGTTAAGACACGTAGCACAGTTAAGCACAGTTAAGACACGTAGCACAGTTAAGACACATAGCACAGTTAAGACACCTAGCACAGTTGAGACACGTAGCACAGTTAAGACACATAGCACAGTTGAGACACGTAGCACAGTTGAGACACATAGCACAATTAAGACACGTAGCACAGTTAAGCACAGTTAAGACACATAGCACAGTTAAGACACGTAGCACATTTAAAACACATAGCACAGTTAAGACACGTAGCACAGTTAAGACACATAGCACAGTTAAGACACTTAGCACAGTTGAGACACATAGCACAGTTAAGACACTTAGCACAGTTGAGACACGTAGCACAGTTAAGACACATAGCACAGTTGAGACACGTAGCACAGTTAAGACACATAGCATAGTTAAAACACGTAGCACAGTTGAGACACGTAGCACAGTTAAGACACATAGCACAGTTAAGACACGTAGCACAGTTAAGACACATAGCACAGTTAAGACACTTAGCACAGTTGAGACACGTAGCACAGTTAAGACACATAGCACAGTTGAGACACGTAGCACAGTTGAGACACAGCACAGTTAAGACACGTAGCACAGTTAAGACACATAGCACAGTTAAGACACTTAGCACAGTTAAGACACATAGCACAGTTGAGACACATAGCACAGTTAAGACACATAGCACAGTTAAGACACGTAGCACAGTTGGGACACGTAGCACAGTTAAGACACGTAGCACAGTTAAGACACATAGCACAGTTAAGACACTAAGCACAGTTAAGACACATAGCACAGTTGAGACACGTAGCACAGTTAAGACACGTAGCACAGTTAAGACACATAGCACAGTTGAGACACGTAGCACAGTTAAGACACATAGCACAGTTAAGACACGTAGCACAGTTGAGACACGTAGCACAGTTAAGACACATAGCACAGTTAAGACACATAGCACAGTTGAGACACATAGCACAGTAAAGGCACATAGCACAGTTCAGATACATAGCACAGTTAAGCACAGTTAAGACACATAGTAGAGTTAAGACACGTAGCACAGTTAAGACACGTAGCACAGTTAAGACACGTAGCACAGTTAAGACACATAGCACAGTTGAGACACATAGCACAGTTAAGACACATAGCACAGTTAAGACACAAAGCACAGTTGAAACACGTAGCACAGTTAAGACACTTAGCACAGTTGAGACACATAGCACAGTTAAGACACATAGCACAGTTAAGCACAGTTAAGACACATAGCACAGTTAACACACGTAGCACAGTTAACACACGTAGCACAGTTAAGACACATAGCACAGTTAAGACACGTAGCACAGTTCAGACACGTAGCACAGTTAAGACACGTAGCACAGTTAAGACACATAGCACAGTTAAGCACAGTTAAGACACGTAGCACAGTTAAGACACGTAGCACAGTTAAGCACAGTTAAGACACATAGCACAGTTAAGACACGTAGCACAGTTAAAACACGTAGCACAGTTAAGACACATAGCACAGATAAGACACTTAGCACACTTGAGACACGTAGCACAGTTAAGACACATAGCACAGTTAAGAGACATAGCACAGTTAAGACACTTAGCACAGTTAAGACACGTAGCACAGTTAAGACACGTAGCACAGTTAAGAGACATAGCACAGTTAAGACACATAGCACAGTTAAGACACTTAGCACAGTTGAGACACGTAGCACAGTTAAGACACATAGCACAGTTAAGACACGTAGCACAGTTGAGACACGTAGCACAGTTAAGACACATAGCACAGTTGAGACACGTAGCACAGTTGAGACACAGCACAGTTAAGACACGTAGCACAGTTAAGACACATAGCACAGTTGAGACACATAGCACAGTTAAGACACATAGCACAGTTAAGACACGTAGCACAGTTGGGACACGTAGCACAGTTAAGACACGTAGCACAGTTAAGACACGTAGCACAGTTAAGCACAGTTAAGACACTTAGCACAGTTAAGACACTTAGCACAGTTAAGACACATAGCACAATTAAGACACGTAGCACAGTTAAGACACATAGCACAGTTAAGACACGTAGCACAGTTAAGACACACAGCACAGTTGAGACACGTAGCACAGTTAAGCACAGTTAAGACACTTAGCACAGTTAAGACACTTAGCACAGTTAAGACACATAGCACAATTAAGACACGTAGCACAGTTAAGACACATAGCACAGTTAAGACACGTAGCACAGTTAAGACACACAGCACAGTTGAGACACGTAGCACAGTTAAGCACAGTTAAGACACGTAGCACAGTTAAGACACATAGCACAGTTAAGACACGTAGCACAGTTAAGACACACAGCACAGTTGAGACACGTAGCACAGTTAAGCACAGTTAAGACACATAGCACAGTTAAGACACATAGCACAGTTAAGACACGTAGCACAGTTAAGACACATAGCAAAGTTGAGACACGTAGCACAGTTAAGCACAGTTAAGACACATAGCACAGTTAAGACACTTAGCACAGTTAAGACACGTAGCACAGTTAAGACACTTAGCACAGTTAAGACACATAGCACAGTTGAGACACATAGCACAGTTAAGCACAGTTAAGACACATAGCACAGTTAAGACACTTAGCACAGTTAAGACACATAGCACAGTTGAGACACGTAGCACAGTTAAGACACGTAGCACAGTTAAGACACACAGCACAGTTGAGACACGTAGCACAGTTAAGCACAGTTAAGACACATAGCACAGTTAAGACACTTAGCACAGTTAAGACACATAGCACAGTTGAGACACGTAGCACAGTTAAGCACAGTTAAGACACATAGCACAGTTAAGACACTTAGCACAGTTAAGACACATAGCACAGTTGAGACACGTAGCACAGTTAAGCACAGTTAAGACACTTAGCACAGTTAAGACACGTAGCACAGTTAAGACACATAGCACAGTTAAGACACGTAGCACAGTTAAGACACACAGCACAGTTGAGACACGTAGCACAGTTAAGCACAGTTAAGACACATAGCACAGTTAAGACACTTAGCACAGTTAAGACACATAGCACAGTTGAGACACGTAGCACAGTTAAGCACAGTTAAGACACATAGCACAGTTAAGACACTTAGCACAGTTAAGACACGTAGCACAGTTAAGACACTTAGCACAGTTAAGACACATAGCACAGTTGAGAAACATAGCACAGTTAAGACACATAGCACAGCTAAGACACATAGCACAGTTAAGACACTTAGCACAGTTAAGACACATAGCACAGTTGAGACACGTAGCACAGTTAAGCACAGTTAAGACACATAGCACAGTTAAGACACGTAGCACAGTTAAGCACAGTTAAGACACGTAGCACAGTTAAGACACATAGCACAATTAAGACACGTAGCACAGTTCAGACACGTAGCACAGTTAAGACACATAACACAGTTGAGACACGTAGCACAGTTAAGACACATAGCACAGTTAAGACACATAGCACAGTTAAGACACATAGCACAGTTGAGACACATAGCACACTTAAGACATGTAGCACAGTTCAGACACGTAGCACAGTTAAGACACATAGCACAGTTAAGCACAGTTAAGACACGTAGCACAGTTAAGCACAGTTAAGACACGTAGCACAGTTAAGACACATAGCACAGTTAAGACACCTAGCACAGTTGAGACACGTAGCACAGTTAAGACACATAGCACAGTTGAGACACGTAGCACAGTTGAGACACATAGCACAGTTAAGACACGTAGCACAGTTACGCACAGTTAAGACACATAGCACAGTTAAGACACGTAGCACATTTAAAACACATAGCACAGTTAAGACACGTAGCACAGTTAAGACACATAGCACAGTTAAGACACTTAGCACAGTTGAGACACGTAGCACAGTTAAGACACTTAGCACAGTTGAGACACGTAGCACAGTTAAGACACATAGCACAGTTGAGACACGTAGCACAGTTAAGACACATAGCATAGTTAAAACACGTAGCACAGTTGAGACACGTAGCACAGTTAAGACACATAGCACAGTTAAGACACGTAGCACAGTTAAGACACATAGCACAGTTAAGACACTTAGCACAGTTGAGACACGTAGCACAGTTAAGACACATAGCACAGTTGAGACACGTAGCACAGTTGAGACACAGCACAGTTAAGACACGTAGCACAGTTAAGACACATAGCACAGTTAAGACACTTAGCACAGTTAAGACACATAGCACAGTTGAGACACATAGCACAGTTAAGACACATAGCACAGTTAAGACACGTAGCACAGTTGGGACACGTAGCACAGTTAAGACACGTAGCACAGTTAAGACACATAGCACAGTTAAGACACTAAGCACAGTTAAGACACATAGCACAGTTGAGACACGTAGCACAGTTAAGACACGTAGCACAGTTAAGACACATAGCACAGTTGAGACACGTAGCACAGTTAAGACACATAGCACAGTTAAGACACGTAGCACAGTTGAGACACGTAGCACAGTTAAGACACATAGCACAGTTAAGACACATAGCACAGTTGAGACACATAGCACAGTAAAGGCACATAGCACAGTTGAGATACATAGCACAGTTAAGCACAGTTAAGACACATAGTAGAGTTAAGACACGTAGCACAGTTAAGACACGTAGCACAGTTAAGACACGTAGCACAGTTAAGACACATAGCACAGTTGAGACACATAGCACAGTTAAGACACATAGCACAGTTAAGACACAAAGCACAGTTGAAACACGTAGCACAGTTAAGACACTTAGCACAGTTGAGACACATAGCACAGTTAAGACACATAGCACAGTTAAGCACAGTTAAGACACATAGCACAGTTAACACACGTAGCACAGTTAACACACGTAGCACAGTTAAGACACATAGCACAGTTAAGACACGTAGCACAGTTCAGACACGTAGCACAGTTAAGACACGTAGCACAGTTAAGACACATAGCACAGTTAAGCACAGTTAAGACACGTAGCACAGTTAAAACACGTAGCACAGTTAAGACACATAGCACAGATAAGACACTTAGCACACTTGAGACACGTAGCACAGTTAAGACACATAGCACAGTTAAGAGACATAGCACAGTTAAGACACTTAGCACAGTTAAGACACGTAGCACAGTTAAGACACGTAGCACAGTTAAGAGACATAGCACAGTTAAGACACATAGCACAGTTAAGACACTTAGCACAGTTGAGACACGTAGCACAGTTAAGACACATAGCACAGTTAAGACACGTAGCACAGTTAAGACACGTAGCACAGTTAAGACACACAGCACAGTTGAGACACGTAGCACAGTTAAGCACAGTTAAGACACATAGCACAGTTAAGACACTTAGCACAGTTAAGACACATAGCAAAGTTGAGACACGTAGCACAGTTAAGCACAGTTAAGACACGTAGCACAGTTAAGACACTTAGCACAGTTAAGACACGTAGCACAGTTAAGACACTTAGCACAGTTAAGACACATAGCACAGTTGAGACACATAGCACAGTTAAGACACATAGCACAGTTAAGACACGTAGCACAGTTGAGACACGTAGCACAGTTAAGACACATAGCACAGTTAAGACACATAGCACAGTTGAGACACGTAGCACAGTTAAGCACAGTTAAGACGCATAGCACAGTTAAGACACGTAGCACAGTTAAGCACAGTTAAGACACGTAGCACAGTTAAGACACATAGCACAGTTAAGACACGTAGCACAGTTCAGACACGTAGCACAGTTAAGACAGTTGAGACACGTAGCACAGTTAAGACACATAGCACAGTTAAGACACATAGCACAGTTAAGACACATAGCACAGTTGAGACACATAGCACACTTAAGACACGTAGCACAGTTCAGACACGTAGCACAGTTAAGACACATAGCACAGTTAAGTACAGTTAAGACACGTAGCACAGTTAAGCACAGTTAAGACACGTAGCACAGTTAAGACACGTAGCACAGTTAAGACACATAGCACAGTTAAGACACTAAGCACAGTTAAGACACATAGCACAGTTGAGACACGTAGCACAGTTAAGACACGTAGCACAGTTAAGACACATAGCAGAGTTGAGACACGTAGCACAGTTAAGACACATAGCACAGTTAAGACACGTAGCACAGTTAAGACACATAGCACAGTTGAGACACGTAGCACAGTTAAGACACATACCACAGTTAAGACACATAGCACAGTTGAGACACGTAGCACAGTTGAGACACATAGCACAGGTAAGACACATAGCACAGTTAAGACACATAGCACAGTTGAGACACATAGCACGTAGCACAGTTAAGACACGTAGCACATTTAAGCACAGTTAAGACACTTAGCACAGTTAAGACACGTAGCACAGTTAAGACACTTAGCACAGTTAAGACACATAGCACAATTAAGACACGTAGCACAGTTAAGACACATAGCACAGTTAAGACACGTAGCACAGTTAAGACACACAGCACAGTTGAGACACGTAGCACAGTTAAGCACAGTTAAGACACATAGCACAGTTAAGACACTTAGCACAGTTAAGACACATAGCACAGTTGAGACACGTAGCACAGTTAAGCACAGTTAAGACACATAGCACAGTTAAGACACTTAGCACAGTTAAGACACGTAGCACAGTTAAGACACTTAGCACAGTTAAGACACATAGCACAGTTGAGACACATAGCACAGTTAAGACACATAGCACAGTTAAGACACATAGCACAGTTAAGACACTTAGCACAGTTAAGACACATAGCACAGTTGAGACACGTAGCACAGTTAAGCACAGTTAAGACACATAGCACAGTTAAGACACGTAGCACAGTTAAGCACAGTTAAGACACGTAGCACAGTTAAGACACATAGCACAATTAAGACACGTAGCACAGTTCAGACACGTAGCACAGTTAAGACACATAACACAGTTGAGACACGTAGCACAGTTAAGACACATAGCACAGTTAAGACACATAGCACAGTTAAGACACATAGCACAGTTGAGACACATAGCACAATTAAGACATGTAGCACAGTTCAGACACGTAGCACAGTTAAGACACATAGCACAGTTAAGCACAGTTAAGACACGTAGCACAGTTAAGCACAGTTAAGACACGTAGCACAGTTAAGACACATAGCACAGATAAGACACCTAGCACAGTTGAGACACGTAGCACAGTTAAGACACATAGCACAGTTGAGACACGTAGCACAGTTGAGACACATAGCACAGTTAAGACACGTAGCACAGTTAAGCACAGTTAAGACACATAGCACAGTTAAGACACGTAGCACATTTAAAACACATAGCACAGTTAAGACACGTAGCACAGTTAAGACACATAGCACAGTTAAGACACTTAGCACAGTTGAGACACGTAGCACAGTTAAGACACTTAGCACAGTTGAGACACGTAGCACAGTTAAGACACATAGCACAGTTGAGACACGTAGCACAGTTAAGACACATAGCATAGTTAAAACACGTAGCACAGTTGAGACACGTAGCACAGTTAAGACACATAGCACAGTTAAGACACGTAGCACAGTTAAGACACATAGCACAGTTAAGACACTTAGCACAGTTGAGACACGTAGCACAGTTAAGACACATAGCACAGTTGAGACACAGCACAGTTAAGACACGTAGCACAGTTAAGACACATAGCACAGTTAAGACACTTAGCACAGTTAAGACACATAGCACAGTTGAGACACATAGCACAGTTAAGACACATAGCACAGTTAAGACACGTAGCACAGTTGGGACACGTAGCACAGTTAAGACACGTAGCACAGTTAAGACACATAGCACAGTTAAGACACTAAGCACAGTTAAGACACATAGCACAGTTGAGACACGTAGCACAGTTAAGACACGTAGCACAGTTAAGACACATAGCACAGTTGAGACACGTAGCACAGTTAAGACACATAGCACAGTTAAGACACGTAGCACAGTTGAGACACGTAGCACAGTTAAGACACATAGCACAGTTAAGACACATAGCACAGTTGAGAGACATAGCACAGTAAAGGCACATAGCACAGTTCAGATACATAGCACAGTTAAGCACAGTTAAGACACATAGTAGAGTTAAGACACGTAGCACAGTTAAGACACGTAGCACAGTTAAGACACGTAGCACAGTTAAGACACATAGCACAGTTGAGACACATAGCACAGTTAAGACACATAGCACAGTTAAGACACAAAGCACAGTTGAAACACGTAGCACAGTTAAGACACTTAGCACAGTTGAGACACATAGCACAGTTAAGACACATAGCACAGTTAAGCACAGTTAAGACACATAGCACAGTTAACACACGTAGCACAGTTAACACACGTAGCACAGTTAAGACACATAGCACAGTTAAGACACGTAGCACAGTTCAGACACGTAGCACAGTTAAGACACGTAGCACAGTTAAGACACGTAGCACAGTTAAGACACGTAGCACAGTTAAGCACAGTTAAGACACATAGCACAGTTAAGACACGTAGCACAGTTAAAACACGTAGCACAGTTAAGACACATAGCACAGATAAGACACTTAGCACACTTGAGACACGTAGCACAGTTAAGACACATAGCACAGTTAAGAGACATAGCACAGTTAAGACACTTAGCACAGTTAAGACACGTAGCACAGTTAAGACACGTAGCACAGTTAAGAGACATAGCACAGTTAAGACACATAGCACAGTTAAGACACTTAGCACAGTTCAGACACGTAGCACAGTTAAGACACATAGCACAGTTAAGATACGTAGCATAGTTGAGACACGTAGCACAGTTAAGACACATAGCACAGTTGAGACACGTAGCACAGTTGAGACACAGCACAGTTAAGACACGTAGCACAGTTCAGACACGTAGCACAGTTAAGACACATAGCACAGTTAAGACACTTAGCACAGTTAAGACACATAGCACAGTTGAGACACATAGCACAGTTAAGACACATAGCACAGTTAAGACACGTAGCACAGTTGGGACACGTAGCACAGTTAAGACACGTAGCACAGTTAAGACACATAGCACAGTTAAGACACTAAGCACAGTTAAGACACATAGCACAGTTGAGACACATAGCACAGTTGAGACACGTAGCACAGTTAAGACACATAGCACAGTTAAAACACGTAGCACAGTTGAGACACGTAGCACAGTTAAGACACATATCACAGTTAAGACACGTAGCACAGTTAAGACACATAGCACAGTTAAGACACTTAGCACAGTTGAGACACGTAGCACAGTTAAGACACATAGCACAGTTGAGACACGTAGCACAGTTGAGACACAGCACAGTTAAGACACGTAGCACAGTTAAGACACATAGCACAGTTAAGACACTTAGCACAGTTAAGACACATAGCACAGTTGAGACACATAGCACAGTTAAGACACATAGCAAAGTTAAGACACGTAGCACAGTTGGGACACGTAGCACAGTTAAGACACGTAGCACAGTTAAGACAAATAGCACAGTTAAGACACTAAGCACAATTAAGACACATAGCACAGTTGAGACACGTAGCACAGTTAAGACACGTCGCACAGTTAAGACACATAGCACAGTTGAGACACGTAGCACAGTTAAGACACATAGCACAGTTAAGACACGTACCACAGTTGAGACACGTAGCACAGTTAAGACACATAGCACAGTTAAGACACATAGCACAGTTGAGACACATAGCACAGTAAAGACACATAGCACAGTTGAGATACATAGCACAGTTAAGCACAGTTAAGACACATAGTAGAGTTAAGACACGTAGCACAGTTAAGACACGTAGCACAGTTAAGACACGTAGCACAGTTAAGACACATAGCACAGTTGAGACACATAGCACAGTTAAGACACATAGCACAGTTAAGACACAAAGCACAGTTGAAACACGTAGCACAGTTAAGACACTTAGCACAGTTGAGACACATAGCACAGTTAAGACACATAGCACAGTTAAGCACAGTTAAGACACATAGCACAGTTAACACACGTAGCACAGTTAACACACGTAGCACAGTTAAGACACATAGCACAGTTAAGACACGTAGCACAGTTCAGACACGTAGCACAGTTAAGACACGTAGCACAGTTAAGACACATAGCACAGTTAAGCACAGTTAAGACACGTAGCACAGTTAAGACACGTAGCACAGTTAAGCACAGTTAAGACACATAGCACAGTTAAGACACGTAGCACAGTTAAAACACGTAGCACAGTTAAGACACATAGCACAGTTAAGACACTTAGCACACTTGAGACACGTAGCACAGTTAAGACACATAGCACAGTTAAGAGACATAGCACAGTTAAGACACTTAGCACAGTTAAGACACTTAGCACAGTTAAGACACGTAGCACAGTTAAGACACTTAGCACAGTTAAGACACATAGCACAGTTGAGACACATAGCACAGTTAAGACACATAGCACAGTTAAGACACATAGCACAGTTGAGACACGTAGCACAGTTAAGCACAGTTAAGACACGTAGCACAGTTAAGACACTTAGCACAGTTAAGACACATAGCACAGTTAAGACACATAGCACAGTTGAGACACGTAGCACAGTTAAGACACATAGCACAGTTAAGACACATAGCACAGTTGAGACACGTAGCACAGTTGAGACACATAGCACAGGTAAGACACATAGCACAGTTAAGACACATAGCACAGTTGAGACACATAGCACGTAGCACAGTTAAGACACGTAGCACAGTTAAGCACAGTTAAGACACTTAGCACAGTTAAGACACGTAGCACAGTTAAGACACTTAGCACAGTTAAGACACATAGCACAATTAAGACACGTAGCACAGTTAAGACACATAGCACAGTTAAGACACGTAGCACAGTTAAGACACACAGCACAGTTGAGACACGTAGCACAGTTAAGCACAGTTAAGACACATAGCACAGTTAAGACACTTAGCACAGTTAAGACACATAGCACAGTTGAGACACGTAGCACAGTTAAGCACAGTTAAGACACATAGCACAGTTAAGACACTTAGCACAGTTAAGACACGTAGCACAGTTAAGACACTTAGCACAGTTAAGACACATAGCACAGTTGAGACACATAGCACAGTTAAGACACATAGCACAGTTAAGACACATAGCACAGTTAAGACACTTAGCACAGTTAAGACACATAGCACAGTTGAGACACGTAGCACAGTTAAGCACAGTTAAGACACATAGCACAGTTAAGACACGTAGCACAGTTAAGCACAGTTAAGACACGTAGCACAGTTAAGACACATAGCACAATTAAGACACGTAGCACAGTTCAGACACGTAGCACAGTTAAGACACATAACACAGTTGAGACACGTAGCACAGTTAAGACACATAGCACAGTTAAGACACATAGCACAGTTAAGACACATAGCACAGTTGAGACACATAGCACAATTAAGACATGTAGCACAGTTCAGACACGTAGCACAGTTAAGACACATAGCACAGTTAAGCACAGTTAAGACACGTAGCACAGTTAAGCACAGTTAAGACACGTAGCACAGTTAAGACACATAGCACAGATAAGACACCTAGCACAGTTGAGACACGTAGCACAGTTAAGACACATAGCACAGTTGAGACACGTAGCACAGTTGAGACACATAGCACAGTTAAGACACGTAGCACAGTTAAGCACAGTTAAGACACATAGCACAGTTAAGACATGTAGCACATTTAAAACACATAGCACAGTTAAGACACGTAGCACAGTTAAGACACATAGCACAGTTAAGACACTTAGCACAGTTGAGACACGTAGCACAGTTAAGACACTTAGCACAGTTGAGACACGTAGCACAGTTAAGACACATAGCACAGTTGAGACACGTAGCACAGTTAAGACACATAGCATAGTTAAAACACGTAGCACAGTTGAGACACGTAGCACAGTTAAGACACATAGCACAGTTAAGACACGTAGCACAGTTAAGACACATAGCACAGTTAAGACACTTAGCACAGTTGAGACACGTAGCACAGTTAAGACACATAGCACAGTTGAGACACGTAGCACAGTTGAGACACAGCACAGTTAAGACACGTAGCACAGTTAAGACACATAGCACAGTTAAGACACTTAGCACAGTTAAGACACATAGCACAGTTGAGACACATAGCACAGTTAAGACACATAGCACAGTTAAGACACGTAGCACAGTTGGGACACGTAGCACAGTTAAGACACGTAGCACAGTTAAGACACATAGCACAGTTAAGACACTAAGCACAGTTAAGACACATAGCACAGTTGAGACACGTAGCACAGTTAAGACACGTAGCACAGTTAAGACACATAGCACAGTTGAGACACGTAGCACAGTTAAGACACATAGCACAGTTAAGACACGTAGCACAGTTGAGACACGTAGCACAGTTAAGACACATAGCACAGTTAAGACACATAGCACAGTTGAGAGACATAGCACAGTAAAGGCACATAGCACAGTTCAGATACATAGCACAGTTAAGCACAGTTAAGACACATAGTAGAGTTAAGACACGTAGCACAGTTAAGACACGTAGCACAGTTAAGACACGTAGCACAGTTAAGACACATAGCACAGTTGAGACACATAGCACAGTTAAGACACATAGCACAGTTAAGACACAAAGCACAGTTGAAACACGTAGCACAGTTAAGACACTTAGCACAGTTGAGACACATAGCACAGTTAAGACACATAGCACAGTTAAGCACAGTTAAGACACATAGCACAGTTAACACACGTAGCACAGTTAACACACGTAGCACAGTTAAGACACATAGCACAGATAAGACACTTAGCACACTTGAGACACGTAGCACAGTTAAGACACATAGCACAGTTAAGAGACATAGCACAGTTAAGACACTTAGCACAGTTAAGACACGTAGCACAGTTAAGACACATAGCACAGTTAAGACACGTAGCACAGTTGGGACACGTAGCACAGTTAAGACACGTAGCACAGTTAAGACACATAGCACAGTTAAGACACTAAGCACAGTTAAGACACATAGCACAGTTGAGACACATAGCACAGTTGAGACACGTAGCACAGTTAAGACACATAGCACAGTTAAAACACGTAGCACAGTTGAGACACGTAGCACAGTTAAGACACATATCACAGTTAACACACGTAGCACAGTTAAGACACATAGCACAGTTAAGACACTTAGCACAGTTGAGACACGTAGCACAGTTAAGACACATAGCACAGTTGAGACACGTAGCACAGTTGAGACACAGCACAGTTAAGACACGTAGCACAGTTAAGACACATAGCACAGTTAAGACACTTAGCACAGTTAAGACACATAGCACAGTTGAGACACATAGCACAGTTAAGACACATAGCAAAGTTAAGACACGTAGCACAGTTGGGACACGTAGCACAGTTAAGACACGTAGCACAGTTAAGACAAATAGCACAGTTAAGACACTAAGCACAGTTAAGACACATAGCACAGTTGAGACACGTAGCACAGTTAAGACACGTCGCACAGTTAAGACACATAGCACAGTTGAGACACGTAGCACAGTTAAGACACATAGCACAGTTAAGACACGTACCACAGTTGAGACACGTAGCACAGTTAAGACACATAGCACAGTTAAGACACATAGCACAGTTGAGACACATAGCACAGTAAAGACACATAGCACAGTTGAGATACATAGCACAGTTAAGCACAGTTAAGACACATAGTAGAGTTAAGACACGTAGCACAGTTAAGACACGTAGCACAGTTAAGACACGTAGCACAGTTAAGACACATAGCACAGTTGAGACACATAGCACAGTTAAGACACATAGCACAGTTAAGACACAAAGCACAGTTGAAACACGTAGCACAGTTAAGACACTTAGCACAGTTGAGACACATAGCACAGTTAAGACACATAGCACAGTTAAGCACAGTTAAGACACATAGCACAGTTAACACACGTAGCACAGTTAACACACGTAGCACAGTTAAGACACATAGCACAGTTAAGACACGTAGCACAGTTCAGACACATAGCACAATTAAGACACGTAGCACAGTTCAGACACGTAGCACAGTTAAGACACATAACACAGTTGAGACACGTAGCACAGTTAAGACACATAGCACAGTTAAGACACATAGCACAGTTAAGACACATAGCACAGTTGAGACACATAGCACAATTAAGACATGTAGCACAGTTCAGACACGTAGCACAGTTAAGACACATAGCACAGTTAAGCACAGTTAAGACACGTAGCACAGTTAAGCACAGTTAAGACACGTAGCACAGTTAAGACACATAGCACAGATAAGACACCTAGCACAGTTGAGACACGTAGCACAGTTAAGACACATAGCACAGTTGAGACACGTAGCACAGTTGAGACACATAGCACAGTTAAGACACGTAGCACAGTTAAGCACAGTTAAGACACATAGCACAGTTAAGACATGTAGCACATTTAAAACACATAGCACAGTTAAGACACGTAGCACAGTTAAGACACATAGCACAGTTAAGACACTTAGCACAGTTGAGACACGTAGCACAGTTAAGACACTTAGCACAGTTGAGACACGTAGCACAGTTAAGACACATAGCACAGTTGAGACACGTAGCACAGTTAAGACACATAGCATAGTTAAAACACGTAGCACAGTTGAGACACGTAGCACAGTTAAGACACATAGCACAGTTAAGACACGTAGCACAGTTAAGACACATAGCACAGTTAAGACACTTAGCACAGTTGAGACACGTAGCACAGTTAAGACACATAGCACAGTTGAGACACGTAGCACAGTTGAGACACAGCACAGTTAAGACACGTAGCACAGTTAAGACACATAGCACAGTTAAGACACTTAGCACAGTTAAGACACATAGCACAGTTGAGACACATAGCACAGTTAAGACACATAGCACAGTTAAGACACGTAGCACAGTTGGGACACGTAGCACAGTTAAGACACGTAGCACAGTTAAGACACATAGCACAGTTAAGACACTAAGCACAGTTAAGACACATAGCACAGTTGAGACACGTAGCACAGTTAAGACACGTAGCACAGTTAAGACACATAGCACAGTTGAGACACGTAGCACAGTTAAGACACATAGCACAGTTAAGACACGTAGCACAGTTGAGACACGTAGCACAGTTAAGACACATAGCACAGTTAAGACACATAGCACAGTTGAGAGACATAGCACAGTAAAGGCACATAGCACAGTTCAGATACATAGCACAGTTAAGCACAGTTAAGACACATAGTAGAGTTAAGACACGTAGCACAGTTAAGACACGTAGCACAGTTAAGACACGTAGCACAGTTAAGACACATAGCACAGTTGAGACACATAGCACAGTTAAGACACATAGCACAGTTAAGACACAAAGCACAGTTGAAACACGTAGCACAGTTAAGACACTTAGCACAGTTGAGACACATAGCACAGTTAAGACACATAGCACAGTTAAGCACAGTTAAGACACATAGCACAGTTAACACACGTAGCACAGTTAACACACGTAGCACAGTTAAGACACATAGCACAGATAAGACACTTAGCACACTTGAGACACGTAGCACAGTTAAGACACATAGCACAGTTAAGAGACATAGCACAGTTAAGACACTTAGCACAGTTAAGACACGTAGCACAGTTAAGACACATAGCACAGTTAAGACACGTAGCACAGTTGGGACACGTAGCACAGTTAAGACACGTAGCACAGTTAAGACACATAGCACAGTTAAGACACTAAGCACAGTTAAGACACATAGCACAGTTGAGACACATAGCACAGTTGAGACACGTAGCACAGTTAAGACACATAGCACAGTTAAAACACGTAGCACAGTTGAGACACGTAGCACAGTTAAGACACATATCACAGTTAACACACGTAGCACAGTTAAGACACATAGCACAGTTAAGACACTTAGCACAGTTGAGACACGTAGCACAGTTAAGACACATAGCACAGTTGAGACACGTAGCACAGTTGAGACACAGCACAGTTAAGACACGTAGCACAGTTAAGACACATAGCACAGTTAAGACACTTAGCACAGTTAAGACACATAGCACAGTTGAGACACATAGCACAGTTAAGACACATAGCAAAGTTAAGACACGTAGCACAGTTGGGACACGTAGCACAGTTAAGACACGTAGCACAGTTAAGACAAATAGCACAGTTAAGACACTAAGCACAGTTAAGACACATAGCACAGTTGAGACACGTAGCACAGTTAAGACACGTCGCACAGTTAAGACACATAGCACAGTTGAGACACGTAGCACAGTTAAGACACATAGCACAGTTAAGACACGTACCACAGTTGAGACACGTAGCACAGTTAAGACACATAGCACAGTTAAGACACATAGCACAGTTGAGACACATAGCACAGTAAAGACACATAGCACAGTTGAGATACATAGCACAGTTAAGCACAGTTAAGACACATAGTAGAGTTAAGACACGTAGCACAGTTAAGACACGTAGCACAGTTAAGACACGTAGCACAGTTAAGACACATAGCACAGTTGAGACACATAGCACAGTTAAGACACATAGCACAGTTAAGACACAAAGCACAGTTGAAACACGTAGCACAGTTAAGACACTTAGCACAGTTGAGACACATAGCACAGTTAAGACACATAGCACAGTTAAGCACAGTTAAGACACATAGCACAGTTAACACACGTAGCACAGTTAACACACGTAGCACAGTTAAGACACATAGCACAGTTAAGACACGTAGCACAGTTCAGACACGTAGCACAGTTAAGACACGTAGCACAGTTAAGACACATAGCACAGTTAAGCACAGTTAAGACACGTAGCACAGTTAAGACACGTAGCACAGTTAAGCACAGTTAAGACACATAGCACAGTTAAGACACGTAGCACAGTTAAAACACGTAGCACAGTTAAGACACATAGCACAGTTAAGACACTTAGCACACTTGAGACACGTAGCACAGTTAAGACACATAGCACAGTTAAGAGACATAGCACAGTTAAGACACTTAGCACAGTTAAGACACGTAGCACAGTTAAGACACGTAGCACAGTTAAGAGACATAGCACAGTTAAGACACATAGCACAGTTAAGACACTTAGCACAGTTGAGACACGTAGCACAGTTAAGACACATAGCACAGTTAAGACACGTAGCACAGTTGAGACACGTAGCACAGTTAAGACACATAGCACAGTTGAGACACGTAGCACAGTTAAGACACATAGCACAGTTGAGACACGTAGCACAGTTGAGACACATAGCACAGTTAAGACACGTAGCACAGTTAAGCACAGTTAAGACACATAGCACAGTTAAGACACGTAGCACATTTAAAACACATAGCACAGTTAAGACACGTAGCACAGTTAAGACACATAGCACATTTAAAACACATAGCACAGTTAAGACACGTAGCACATTTAAAACACATAGCACAGTTAAGACACGTAGCACAGTTAAGACACATAGCACAGTTAAGACACTTAGCACAGTTGAGACACAGCACAGTAAAGACACGTAGCACAGTTCAGACACGTAGCACAGTTAAGACACATAGCACAGTTAAGACACTTAGCACAGTTAAGACACATAGCACAGTTGAGACACATAGCACAGTTAAGACACATAGCACAGTTAAGACACGTAGCACAGTTGGGACACGTAGCACAGTTAAGACACGTAGCACAGTTAAGACACATAGCACAGTTAAGACACTAAGCACAGTTAAGACACATAGCACAGTTGAGACACGTAGCACAGTTAAGACACGTAGCACAGTTAAGACACATAGCACAGTTGAGACACGTAGCACAGTTAAGACACATAGCACAGTTAAGACACGTAGCACAGTTGAGACACGTAGCACAGTTAAGACACATAGCACAGTTAAGACACATAGCACAGTTGAGACACATAGCACAGTAAAGACACATAGCACAGTTGAGATACATAGCACAGTTAAGCACAGTTAAGACACATAGTAGAGTTAAGACACGTAGCACAGTTAAGACACGTAGCACAGTTAAGACACATAGCACAGTTGAGACACATAGCACAGTTAAGACACATAGCACAGTTAAGACACAAAGCACAGTTGAAACACGTAGCACAGTTAAGACACATAGCACAGTTAACACACGTAGCACAGTTAACACACGTAGCACAGTTAAGACACATAGCACAGTTAAGACACGTAGCACAGTTCAGACACGTAGCACAGTTAAGACACATAACACAGTTGAGACACGTAGCACAGTTAAGACACAGCACAGTTAAGACACAGAGCACAGTTGAGACACATAGCACACTTAAGACACATAGCACAGTTGAGACACATAGCACAGTTAAGACACGTAGCACAGTTCAGACACGTAGCACAGTTAAGACACATAGCACAGTTAAGCACAGTTAAGACACGTAGCACAGTTAAGACACGTAGCACAGTTAAGCACAGTTAAGACACATAGCACAGTTAAGACACGTAGCACAGTTAAAACACGTAGCACAGTTAAGACACATAGCACAGTTAAGACACTTAGCACAGTTGAGACACGTAGCACAGTTAAGACACATAGCACAGTTAAGAGACATAGCACAGTTAAGACACTTAGCACAGTTAAGACACGTAGCACAGTTAAGACACTTAGCACAGTTAAGACACATAGCACAGTTGAGACACATAGCACAGTTAAGACACATAGCACAGTTAAGACACGTAGCACAGTTGAGACACGTAGCACAGTTAAGACACATAGCACAGTTAAGACACTTAGCACAGTTAAGACACATAGCACAGTTGAGACACGTAGCACAGTTAAGCACAGTTAAGACACATAGCACAGTTAAGACACGTAGCACAGTTAAAACACATAGCACAGTTAAGACACGTAGCACAGTTAAGACACATAGCACAGTTAAGACACTTAGCACAGTTGAGACACGTATCACAGTTAAGACACATAGCACAGTTAAGACACTTAGCACAGTTGAGACACGTAGCACAGACAAGACACATAGCACAGTTAAGACACATAGCACAGTTGAGACACGTAGCACAGTTAAGACACATAGCACAGTTAAGCACCGTTAAGACACGTAGCACAGTTAAGACACGTAGCACAGTTAAGCACAGTTAAGACACGTAGCACAGTTAAGACACATAACACAGTTGAGACACATAGCACAGTTAAGACACATAGCACAGTTAAGCACAGTTAAGACACATAGCACAGTTAAGCACAGTTAACACACGTAGCACAGTTAAAACACGTAGCACAGTTAAGACACATAGCACAGTTAACACACGTAGCACAGTTCAGACACGTAGCACAGTTAAGACACATAACACAGTTGAGACACGTAGCACAGTTAAGACACAGCACAGTTAAGACACATAGCACAGTTGAGACACATAGCACAGTTAAGACACATAGCACAGTTGAGACACATAGCACAGTTAAGACACGTAGCACAGTTCAGACACGTAGCACAGTTAAGACACATAGCACAGTTAAGCACAGTTAAGACACGTAGCACAGTTAAGACACGTAGCACAGTTAAGCACAGTTAAGACACATAGCACAGTTAAGACACGTAGCACAGTTAAAACACGTAGCACAGTTAAGACACATAGCACAGTTAAGACACGTAGCACAGTTGAGACACGTAGCACAGTTAAGACACATAGCACAGTTAAGACACATAGCCCAGTTAAGACACTTAGCACAGTTAAGACACGTAGCACAGTTAAGACACTTAGCACAGTTAAGACACATAGCACAGTTGAGACACATAGCACAGTTAAGACACATAGCACAGTTAAGACACGTAGCACAGTTGAGACACGTCGCACAGTTAAGACACATAGCACAGTTAAGACACTTAGCACAGTTAAGACACATAGCACAGTTGAGACACGTAGCACAGTTAAGCACAGTTAAGACACATAGCACAGTTAAGACACGTAGCACAGTTAAAACGCATAGCACAGTTAAGACACGTAGCACAGTTAAGACACATAGCACAGTTAAGACACTTAGCACAGTTGAGACACGTAGCACAGACAAGACACATAGCACAGTTAAGACACATAGCACAGTTGAGACACGTAGCACAGTTAAGACACATAGCACAGTTAAGCACCATTAAGACACATAGCACAGTTAAGACACGTAGCACAGTTAAGCACAGTTAAGACACGTAGCACAGTTAAGACACATAGCACAGTTAAGACACGTAGCACAGTTGAGACACGTAGCACAGTTAAGACACATAGCACAGTTAAGACACGTAGCACAGTTAAGACACATAGCACAGTTAAGACACTTAACACAGTTGAGACACGTAGCACAGTTAAGACACATAGCATAGTTAAAACACGTAGCACAGTTGAGACACGTAGCACAGTTAAGACACATAGCACAGTTAAGACACGTAGCACAGTTAAGACACATAGCACAGTTAAGACACTTAGCACAGTTGAGACACGTAGCACAGTTAAGACACATAGCACAGTTGAGACACGTAGCACAGTTGAGACACAGCACAGTTAAGACACGTAGCACAGTTAAGACACATAGCACAGTTAAGACACTTAGCACAGTTAAGACACATAGCACAGTTGAGACACATAGCACAGTTAAGACACATAGCACAGTTAAGACACATAGCACAGTTAAGACACTTAGCACAGTTAAGACACATAGCACAGTTGAGACACATAGCACAGTTAAGACACATAGCACAGTTAAGACACGTAGCACAGCTGGGACACGTAGCACAGTTAAGACACGTAGCACAGTTAAGACACATAGCACAGTTAAGACACTAAGCACAGTTAAGACACATAGCACAGTTGAGACACGTAGCACAGTTAAGACACGTAGCACAGTTAAGACACATAGCACAGTTGAGACACGTAGCACAGTTAAGACACATAGCACAGTTAAGACACGTAGCACAGTTGAGACACGTAGCACAGTTAAGACACATAGCACAGTTAAGACACATAGCACAGTTGAGACACATAGCACAGTAAAGGCACATAGCACAGTTGAGATACATAGCACAGTTAAGCACAGTTAAGACACATAGTAGAGTTAAGACACGTAGCACAGTTAAGACACGTAGCACAGTTAAGACACGTAGCACAGTTAAGACACATAGCACAGTTGAGACACATAGCACAGTTAAGACACATAGCACAGTTAAGACACAAAGCACAGTTGAAACACGTAGCACAGTTAAGACACTTAGCACAGTTGAGACACATAGCACAGTTAAGACACATAGCACAGTTAAGCACAGTTAAGACACATAGCACAGTTAACACACGTAGCACAGTTAACACACGTAGCACAGTTAAGACACATAGCACAGTTAAGACACGTAGCACAGTTCAGACACGTAGCACAGTTAAGACACGTAGCACAGTTAAGACACATAGCACAGTTAAGCACAGTTAAGACACGTAGCACAGTTAAAACACGTAGCACAGTTAAGACACATAGCACAGATAAGACACTTAGCACACTTGAGACACGTAGCACAGTTAAGACACATAGCACAGTTAAGAGACATAGCACAGTTAAGACACTTAGCACAGTTAAGACACGTAGCACAGTTAAGACACGTAGCACAGTTAAGAGACATAGCACAGTTAAGACACATAGCACAGTTAAGACACTTAGCACAGTTGAGACACGTAGCACAGTTAAGACACATAGCACAGTTAAGACACGTAGCACAGTTGAGACACGTAGCACAGTTAAGACACATAGCACAGTTGAGATACGTAGCACAGTTGAGACACAGCACAGTTAAGACACGTAGCACAGTTCAGACACGTAGCACAGTTAAGACACATAGCACAGTTAAGACACTTAGCACAGTTAAGACACATAGCACAGTTGAGACACATAGCACAGTTAAGACACATAGCACAGTTAAGACACGTAGCACAGTTGGGACACGTAGCACAGTTAAGACACGTAGCACAGTTAAGACACGTAGCACAGTTAAGCACAGTTAAGACACTTAGCACAGTTAAGACACTTAGCACAGTTAAGACACATAGCACAATTAAGACACGTAGCACAGTTAAGACACATAGCACAGTTAAGACACGTAGCACAGTTAAGACACACAGCACAGTTGAGACACGTAGCACAGTTAAGCACAGTTAAGACACATAGCACAGTTAAGACACTTAGCACAGTTAAGACACATAGCAAAGTTGAGACACTTAGCACAGTTAAGACACATAGCAAAGTTGAGACACGTAGCACAGTTAAGCACAGTTAAGACACATAGCACAGTTAAGACACTTAGCACAGTTAAGACACGTAGCACAGTTAAGACACTTAGCACAGTTAAGACACATAGCACAGTTGAGACACATAGCACAGTTAAGACACATAGCACAGTTAAGACACGTAGCACAGTTGAGACACGTAGCACAGTTAAGACACATAGCACAGTTAAGACACTTAGCACAGTTAAGACACATAGCACAGTTGAGACACGTAGCACAGTTAAGCACAGTTAAGACGCATAGCACAGTTAAGACACGTAGCAAAGTTAAGCACAGTTAAGACACGTAGCACAGTTAAGACACATAGCACAGTTAAGACACGTAGCACAGTTCAGACACGTAGCACAGTTAAGACAGTTGAGACACGTAGCACAGTTAAGACACATAGCACAGTTAAGACACATAGCACAGTTAAGACACATAGCACAGTTGAGACACATAGCACACTTAAGACACGTAGCACAGTTCAGACACGTAGCACAGTTAAGACACATAGCACAGTTAAGCACAGTTAAGACACGTAGCACAGTTAAGCACAGTTAAGACACGTAGCACAGTTAAGACACGTAGCACAGTTAAGACACATAGCACAGTTAAGACACTAAGCACAGTTAAGACACATAGCACAGTTGAGACACGTAGCACAGTTAAGACACGTAGCACAGTTAAGACACATAGCACAGTTGAGACACGTAGCACAGTTAAGACACATAGCACAGTTAAGACACGTAGCACAGTTAAGACACATAGCACAGTTGAGACACGTAGCACAGTTAAGACACATAGCACAGTTAAGACACATAGCACAGTTGAGACACGTAGCACAGTTGAGACACATAGCACAGGTAAGACACATAGCACAGTTAAGACACATAGCACAGTTGAGACACATAGCACGTAGCACAGTTAAGACACGTAGCACAGTTAAGCACAGTTAAGACACTTAGCACAGTTAAGACACGTAGCACAGTTAAGACACTTAGCACAGTTAAGACACATAGCACAATTAAGACACGTAGCACAGTTAAGACACATAGCACAGTTAAGACACGTAGCACAGTTAAGACACACAGCACAGTTGAGACACGTAGCACAGTTAAGCACAGTTAAGACACATAGCACAGTTAAGACACTTAGCACAGTTAAGACACATAGCACAGTTGAGACACGTAGCACAGTTAAGCACAGTTAAGACACATAGCACAGTTAAGACACTTAGCACAGTTAAGACACGTAGCACAGTTAAGACACTTAGCACAGTTAAGACACATAGCACAGTTGAGACACATAGCACAGATAAGACACATAGCACAGTTAAGACACATAGCACAGTTAAGACACTTAGCACAGTTAAGACACATAGCACAGTTGAGACACGTAGCACAGTTAAGCACAGTTAAGACACATAGCACAGTTAAGACACGTAGCACAGTTAAGCACAGTTAAGACACGTAGCACAGTTAAGACACATAGCACAATTAAGACACGTAGCACAGTTCAGACACGTAGCACAGTTAAGACACATAACACAGTTGAGACACGTAGCACAGTTAAGACACATAGCACAGTTAACACACATAGCACAGTTAAGACACATAGCACAGTTGAGACACATAGCACACTTAAGACATGTAGCACAGTTCAGACACGTAGCACAGTTAAGACACATAGCACAGTTAAGCACAGTTAAGACACGTAGCACAGTTAAGCACAGTTAAGACACGTAGCACAGTTAAGACACATAGCACAGTTAAGACACCTAGCACAGTTGAGACACGTAGCACAGTTAAGACACGTAGCACATTTAAAACACATAGCACAGTTAAGACACGTAGCACAGTTAAGACACATAGCACAGTTAAGACACTTAGCACAGTTGAGACACATAGCACAGTTAAGACACTTAGCACAGTTGAGACACGTAGCACAGTTAAGACACATAGCACAGTTGAGACACGTAGCACAGTTAAGACACATAGCATAGTTAAAACACGTAGCACAGTTGAGACACGTAGCACAGTTAAGACACATAGCACAGTTAAGACACGTAGCACAGTTAAGACACATAGCACAGTTAAGACACTTAGCACAGTTGAGACACGTAGCACAGTTAAGACACATAGCACAGTTGAGACACGTAGCACAGTTGAGACACAGCACAGTTAAGACACGTAGCACAGTTAAGACACATAGCACAGTTAAGACACTTAGCACAGTTAAGACACATAGCACAGTTGAGACACATAGCACAGTTAAGACACATAGCACAGTTAAGACACGTAGCACAGTTGGGACACGTAGCACAGTTAAGACACGTAGCACAGTTAAGACACATAGCACAGTTAAGACACTAAGCACAGTTAAGACACATAGCACAGTTGAGACACGTAGCACAGTTAAGACACGTAGCACAGTTAAGACACATAGCACAGTTGAGACACGTAGCACAGTTAAGACACATAGCACAGTTAAGACACGTAGCACAGTTGAGACACGTAGCACAGTTAAGACACATAGCACAGTTAAGACACATAGCACAGTTGAGACACATAGCACAGTAAAGGCACATAGCACAGTTCAGATACATAGCACAGTTAAGCACAGTTAAGACACATAGTAGAGTTAAGACACGTAGCACAGTTAAGACACGTAGCACAGTTAAGACACGTAGCACAGTTAAGACACATAGCACAGTTGAGACACATAGCACAGTTAAGACACATAGCACAGTTAAGACACAAAGCACAGTTGAAACACGTAGCACAGTTAAGACACTTAGCACAGTTGAGACACATAGCACAGTTAAGACACATAGCACAGTTAAGCACAGTTAAGACACATAGCACAGTTAACACACGTAGCACAGTTAACACACGTAGCACAGTTAAGACACATAGCACAGTTAAGACACGTAGCACAGTTCAGACACGTAGCACAGTTAAGACACGTAGCACAGTTAAGACACATAGCACAGTTAAGCACAGTTAAGACACGTAGCACAGTTAAGACACGTAGCACAGTTAAGCACAGTTAAGACACATAGCACAGTTAAGACACGTAGCACAGTTAAAACACGTAGCACAGTTAAGACACATAGCACAGATAAGACACTTAGCACACTTGAGACACGTAGCACAATTAAGACACATAGCACAGTTAAGACACTAAGCACAGTTAAGACACTTAGCACAGTTAAGACACGTAGCACAGTTAAGACACGTAGCACAGTTAAGAGACATAGCACAGTTAAGACACATAGCACAGTTAAGACACTTAGCACAGTTGAGACACGTAGCACAGTTAAGACACATAGCACAGTTAAGACACGTAGCACAGTTGAGACACGTAGCACAGTTAAGACACATAGCACAGTTGAGACACGTAGCACAGTTGAGACACAGCACAGTTAAGACACGTAGCACAGTTAAGACACATAGCACAGTTGAGACACATAGCACAGTTAAGACACATAGCACAGTTAAGACACGTAGCACAGTTGGGACACGTAGCACAGTTAAGACACGTAGCACAGTTAAGACACGTAGCACAGTTAAGCACAGTTAAGACACTTAGCACAGTTAAGACACTTAGCACAGTTAAGACACATAGCACAATTAAGACACGTAGCACAGTTAAGACACATAGCACAGTTAAGACACGTAGCACAGTTAAGACACACAGCACAGTTGAGACACGTAGCACAGTTAAGCACAGTTAAGACACTTAGCACAGTTAAGACACTTAGCACAGTTAAGACACATAGCACAATTAAGACACGTAGCACAGTTAAGACACATAGCACAGTTAAGACACGTAGCACAGTTAAGACACACAGCACAGTTGAGACACGTAGCACAGTTAAGCACAGTTAAGACACATAGCACAGTTAAGACACTTAGCACAGTTAAGACACATAGCAAAGTTGAGACACTAAGCACAGTTAAGACACATAGCAAAGTTGAGACACGTAGCACAGTTAAGCACAGTTAAGACACATAGCACAGTTAAGACACTTAGCACAGTTAAGACACGTAGCACAGTTAAGACACTTAGCACAGTTAAGACACATAGCACAGTTGAGACACATAGCACAGTTAAGACACATAGCACAGTTAAGACACGTAGCACAGTTGAGACACGTAGCACAGTTAAGACACATAGCACAGTTAAGACACTTAGCACAGTTAAGACACATAGCACAGTTGAGACACGTAGCACAGTTAAGCACAGTTAAGACGCATAGCACAGTTAAGACACGTAGCACAGTTAAGCACAGTTAAGACACGTAGCACAGTTAAGACACATAGCACAGTTAAGACACGTAGCACAGTTCAGACACGTAGCACAGTTAAGACAGTTGAGACACGTAGCACAGTTAAGACACATAGCACAGTTAAGACACATAGCACAGTTAAGACACATAGCACAGTTGAGACACATAGCACACTTAAGACACGTAGCACAGTTCAGACACGTAGCACAGTTAAGACACATAGCACAGTTAAGCACAGTTAAGACACGTAGCACAGTTAAGCACAGTTAAGACACGTAGCACAGTTAAGACACGTAGCACAGTTAAGACACATAGCACAGTTAAGACACTAAGCACAGTTAAGACACATAGCACAGTTGAGACACGTAGCACAGTTAAGACACGTAGCACAGTTAAGACACGTAGCACAGTTGAGACACGTAGCACAGTTAAGACACATAGCACAGTTAAGACACGTAGCACAGTTAAGACACATAGCACAGTTGAGACACGTAGCACAGTTAAGACACATAGCACAGTTAAGACACATAGCACAGTTGAGACACGTAGCACAGTTGAGACACATAGCACAGGTAAGACACATAGCACAGTTAAGACACATAGCACAGTTGAGACACATAGCACGTAGCACAGTTAAGACACGTAGCACAGTTAAGCACAGTTAAGACACTTAGCACAGTTAAGACACGTAGCACAGTTAAGACACTTAGCACAGTTAAGACACATAGCACAATTAAGACACGTAGCACAGTTAAGACACATAGCACAGTTAAGACACGTAGCACAGTTAAGACACACAGCACAGTTGAGACACGTAGCACAGTTAAGCACAGTTAAGACACATAGCACAGTTAAGACACTTAGCACAGTTAAGACACATAGCACAGTTGAGACACGTAGCACAGTTAAGCACAGTTAAGACACATAGCACAGTTAAGACACTTAGCACAGTTAAGACACGTAGCACAGTTAAGACACTTAGCACAGTTAAGACACATAGCACAGTTGAGACACATAGCACAGATAAGACACATAGCAAAGTTAAGACACATAGCACAGTTAAGACACTTAGCACAGTTAAGACACATAGCACAGTTGAGACACGTAGCACAGTTAAGCACAGTTAAGACACATAGCACAGTTAAGACACGTAGCACAGTTAAGCACAGTTAAGACACGTAGCACAGTTAAGACACATAGCACAATTAAGACACGTAGCACAGTTCAGACACGTAGCACAGTTAAGACACATAACACAGTTGAGACACGTAGCACAGTTAAGACACATAATACAGTTAAGACACATAGCACAGTTAAGACACATAGCACAGTTGAGACACATAGCACACTTAAGACATGTAGCACAGTTCAGACACGTAGCACAGTTAAGACACATAGCACAGTTAAGCACAGTTAAGACACGTAGCACAGTTAAGCACAGTTAAGACACGTAGCACAGTTAAGACACATAGCACAGTTAAGACACCTAGCACAGTTGAGACACGTAGCACAGTTAAGACACATAGCACAGTTGAGACACGTAGCACAGTTGAGACACATAGCACAGTTAAGACACGTAGCACAGTTAAGCACAGTTAAGACACATAGCACAGTTAAGACACGTAGCACATTTAAAACACATAGCACAGTTAAGACACGTAGCACAGTTAAGACACATAGCACAGTTAAGACACATAGCACAGTTAAGCACATTTAAGACACATAGCACAGTTAACACACGTAGCACAGTTAAGACACATAGCACAGTTAAGACACGTAGCACAGTTAAGACACATAGCACAGTTAAGACACTTAGCACAGTTGAGACACGTAGCACAGTTAAGACACATAGCACAGTTAAGACACGTAGCACAGTTCAGACACGTAGCACAGTTAAGACACGTAGCACAGTTAAGACACATAGCACAGTTAAGCACAGTTAAGACACGTAGCACAGTTAAGACACGTAGCACAGTTAAGCACAGTTAAGACACATAGCACAGTTAAGACACGTAGCACAGTTAAAACACGTAGCACAGTTAAGACACATAGCACAGATAAGACACTTAGCACACTTGAGACACGTAGCACAGTTAAGACACATAGCACAGTTAAGAGACATAGCACAGTTAAGACACTTAGCACAGTTAAGACACGTAGCACAGTTAAGACACGTACCACAGTTAAGAGACATAGCACAGTTAAGACACATAGCACAGTTAAGACACTTAGCACAGTTGAGACACGTAGCACAGTTAAGACACATAGCACAGTTAAGACACGTAGCACAGTTGAGACACGTAGCACAGTTAAGACACATAGCACAGTTGAGACACGTAGCACAGTTGAGACACAGCACAGTTAAGACACGTAGCACAGTTCAGACACGTAGCACAGTTAAGACACATAGCACAGTTAAGACACTTAGCACAGTTAAGACACATAGCACAGTTGAGACACATAGCACAGTTAAGACACATAGCACAGTTAAGACACGTAGCACAGTTGGGACACGTAGCACAGTTAAGACACGTAGCACAGTTAAGACACATAGCACAGTTAAGACACTAAGCACAGTTAAGACACATAGCACAGTTGAGACACATAGCACAGTTGAGACACGTAGCACAGTTAAGACACATAGCACAGTTAAAACACGTAGCACAGTTGAGACACGTAGCACAGTTAAGACACATATCACAGTTAAGACACGTAGCACAGTTAAGACACATAGCACAGTTAAGACACTTAGCACAGTTGAGACACGTAGCACAGTTAAGACACATAGCACAGTTGAGACACGTAGCACAGTTGAGACACAGCACAGTTAAGACACGTAGCACAGTTAAGACACATAGCACAGTTAAGACACTTAGCACAGTTAAGACACATAGCACAGTTGAGACACATAGCACAGTTAAGACACATAGCACAGTTAAGACACGTAGCACAGTTGGGACACGTAGCACAGTTAAGACACGTAGCACAGTTAAGACAAATAGCACAGTTAAGACACTAAGCACAGTTAAGACACATAGCACAGTTGAGACACGTAGCACAGTTAAGACACGTCGCACAGTTAAGACACATAGCACAGTTGAGACACGTAGCACAGTTAAGACACATAGCACAGTTAAGACACGTACCACAGTTGAGACACGTAGCACAGTTAAGACACATAGCACAGTTAAGACACATAGCACAGTTGAGACACATAGCACAGTAAAGACACATAGCACAGTTGAGATACATAGCACAGTTAAGCACAGTTAAGACACATAGTAGAGTTAAGACACGTAGCACAGTTAAGACACGTAGCACAGTTAAGACACGTAGCACAGTTAAGACACATAGCACAGTTGAGACACATAGCACAGTTAAGACACATAGCACAGTTAAGACACATAGCACAGTTGAGACACGTAGCACAGTTAAGACACATAGCACAGTTGAGACACGTAGCACAGTTGAGACACAGCACAGTTAAGACACGTAGCACAGTTAAGACACATAGCACAGTTAAGACACTTAGCACAGTTAAGACACATAGCACAGTTGAGACACATAGCACAGTTAAGACACATAGCACAGTTAAGACACGTAGCACAGTTGGGACACGTAGCACAGTTAAGACACGTAGCACAGTTAAGACAAATAGCACAGTTAAGACACTAAGCACAGTTAAGACACATAGCACAGTTGAGACACGTAGCACAGTTAAGACACGTCGCACAGTTAAGACACATAGCACAGTTGAGACACGTAAAACAGTTAAGACACATAGCACAGTTAAGACACGTACCACAGTTGAGACACGTAGCACAGTTAAGACACATAGCACAGTTAAGACACATAGCACAGTTGAGACACATAGCACAGTAAAGACACATAGCACAGTTGAGATACATAGCACAGTTAAGCACAGTTAAGACACATAGTAGAGTTAAGACACGTAGCACAGTTAAGACACGTAGCACAGTTAAGACACGTAGCACAGTTAAGACACATAGCACAGTTGAGACACATAGCACAGTTAAGACACATAGCACAGTTAAGACACAAAGCACAGTTGAAACACGTAGCACAGTTAAGACACTTAGCACAGTTGAGACACATAGCACAGTTAAGACACATAGCACAGTTAAGCACAGTTAAGACACATAGCACAGTTAACACACGTAGCACAGTTAACACACGTAGCACAGTTAAGACACATAGCACAGTTAAGACACGTAGCACAGTTCAGACACGTAGCACAGTTAAGACACGTAGCACAGTTAAGACACATAGCACAGTTAAGCACAGTTAAGACACGTAGCACAGTTAAGACACGTAGCACAGTTAAGCACAGTTAAGACACATAGCACAGTTAAGACACGTAGCACAGTTAAAACACGTAGCACAGTTAAGACACATAGCACAGTTAAGACACTTAGCACACTTGAGACACGTAGCACAGTTAAGACACATAGCACAGTTAAGAGACATAGCACAGTTAAGACACTTAGCACAGTTAAGACACGTAGCACAGTTAAGACACGTAGCACAGTTAAGAGACATAGCACAGTTAAGACACATAGCACAGTTAAGACACTTAGCACAGTTGAGACACGTAGCACAGTTAAGACACATAGCACAGTTAAGACACGTAGCACAGTTGAGACACGTAGCACAGTTAAGACACATAGCACAGTTGAGACACGTAGCACAGTTGAGACACAGCACAGTAAAGACACGTAGCACAGTTCAGACACGTAGCACAGTTAAGACACATAGCAAAGTTAAGACACTTAGCACAGTTAAGACACATAGCACAGTTGAGACACATAGCACAGTTAAGACACATAGCACAGTTAAGACACGTAGCACAGTTGGGACACGTAGCACAGTTAAGACACGTAGCACAGTTAAGACACATAGCACAGTTAAGACACTAAGCACAGTTAAGACACATAGCACAGTTGAGACACGTAGCACAGTTAAGACACGTAGCACAGTTAAGACACATAGCACAGTTGAGACACGTAGCACAGTTAAGACACATAGCACAGTTAAGACACGTAGCACAGGTGAGACACGTAGCACAGTTAAGACACATAGCACAGTTAAGACACATAGCACAGTTGAGACACATAGCACAGTAGAGACACATAGCACAGTTGAGATACATAGCACAATTAAGCACAGTTAAGACACATAGTAGAGTTAAGACACGTAGCACAGTTAAGACACGTAGCACAGTTAAGACACGTAGCACAGTTAAGACACATAGCACAGTTGAGACACATAGCACAGTTAAGACACATAGCACAGTTAAGACACAAAGCACAGTTGAAACACGTAGCACAGTTAAGACACTTAGCACAGTTGAGACACATAGCACAGTTAAGACACATAGCACAGTTAAGCACAGTTAAGACACATAGCACAGTTAACACACGTAGCACAGTTAACACACGTAGCACAGTTAAGACACATAGCACAGTTAAGACACGTAGCACAGTTCAGACACGTAGCACAGTTAAGACACATAACACAGTTGAGACACGTAGCACAGTTAAGACACAGCACAGTTAAGACACATAGCACAGTTGAGACACATAGCACACTTAAGACACATAGCACAGTTGAGACACATAGCACAGTTAAGACACGTAGCACAGTTCAGACACGTAGCACAGTTAAGACACATAGCACAGTTAAGCACAGTTAAGACACGTAGCACAGTTAAGACACGTAGCACAGTTAAGCACAGTTAAGACACATAGCACAGTTAAGACACGTAGCACAGTTAAAACACGTAGCACAGTTAAGACACATAGCACAGTTAAGACACTTAGCACAGTTGAGACACGTAGCACAGTTAAGACACATAGCACAGTTAAGAGACATAGCACAGTTAAGACACTTAGCACAGTTAAGACACGTAGCACAGTTAAGACACTTAGCACAGTTAAGACACATAGCACAGTTGAGACACATAGCACAGTTAAGACACATAGCACAGTTAAGACACGTAGCACAGTTGAGACACGTAGCACAGTTAAGACACATAGCACAGTTAAGACACTTAGCACAGTTAAGACACATAGCACAGTTGAGACACGTAGCACAGTTAAGCACAGTTAAGACACATAGCACAGTTAAGACACGTAGCACAGTTAAAACACATAGCACAGTTAAGACACGTAGCACAGTTAAGACACATAGCACAGTTAAGACACTTAGCACAGTTGAGACACGTATCACAGTTAAGACACATAGCACAGTTAAGACACTTAGCACAGTTGAGACACGTAGCACAGACAAGACACATAGCACAGTTAAGACACATAGCACAGTTGAGACACATAGCACACTTAAGACACATAGCACAGTTGAGACACATAGCACAGTTAAGACACGTAGCACAGTTCAGACACGTAGCACAGTTAAGACACATAGCACAGTTAAGCACAGTTAAGACACGTAGCACAGTTAAGACACGTAGCACAGTTAAGCACAGTTAAGACACATAGCACAGTTAAGACACGTAGCACAGTTAAAACACGTAGCACAGTTAAGACACATAGCACAGTTAAGACACTTAGCACAGTTGAGACACGTAGCACAGTTAAGACACATAGCACAGTTAAGAGACATAGCACAGTTAAGACACTTAGCACAGTTAAGACACGTAGCACAGTTAAGACACTTAGCACAGTTAAGACACATAGCACAGTTGAGACACATAGCACAGTTAAGACACATAGCACAGTTAAGACACGTAGCACAGTTGAGACACGTAGCACAGTTAAGACACATAGCACAGTTAAGACACTTAGCACAGTTAAGACACATAGCACAGTTGAGACACGTAGCACAGTTAAGCACAGTTAAGACACATAGCACAGTTAAGACACGTAGCACAGTTAAAACACATAGCACAGTTAAGACACGTAGCACAGTTAAGACACATAGCACAGTTAAGACACTTAGCACAGTTGAGACACGTATCACAGTTAAGACACATAGCACAGTTAAGACACTTAGCACAGTTGAGACACGTAGCACAGACAAGACACATAGCACAGTTAAGACACATAGCACAGTTGAGACACGTAGAACAGTTAAGACACATAGCACAGTTAAGCACCGTTAAGACACATAGCACAGTTAAGACACGTAGCACAGTTAAGCACAGTTAAGACACGTAGCACAGTTAAGACACATAACACAGTTAAGACACATAGCACAGTTAAGACACATAGCACAGTTAAGACACATAGCACAGTTGAGACACATAGCACAGTTAAGACAAATAGCACAGTTAAGCACAGTTAAGACACGTAGCACAGTTAAGCACAGTTAAGACACATAGCACAGTTAAGACACATAGCACAGTTAAGACACATAGCACAGTTAAGACACTTAGCAGAGTTAAGACACATAGCACAGTTGAGACACGTAGCACAGTTAAGACACGTAGCACAGTTAAGACACATAGCACAGTTGAGACACGTAGCACAGTTAAGACACATAGCACAGTTAAGACACGTAGCACAGTTGAGACACGTAGCACAGTTAAGACACATAGCACAGTTAAGACACATAGCACAGTTGAGACACATAGCACAGTTAAGACAAATAGCACAGTTAAGCACAGTTAAGACACGTAGCACAGTTAAGCACAGTTAAGACACGTAGCACAGTTAAGACACATAGCAAAGTTAAGACACGTAGCACAGTTGAGACACATAGCACAGTTAAGACACATAACACAGTTGAAACACGTAGCAAAGTTAAGACACATAGCACAGTTAAGACACATAGCACAGTTGAGACACATAGCACAGTTAAGACACATAGCACAGTTAAGCACAGTTAAGACACGTAGCACAGTTAAGACACGTAGCACAGTTGAGACACATAGCACAGTTAAGACACGTAGCACAGTTGAGACACGTAGCACAGTTAAGACACATAACACAGTTGAGACACGTAGCAAAGTTAAGACACATAGCACAGTTAAGACACATAGCACAGTTGAGACACATAGCACAGTTAAGACACATAGCACAGTTAAGACACATAGCACAGTTAAGACACATAGCACAGTTGAGACACGTAGCACAGTTAAGACACGTAGCACAGTTAAGACACATAGCACAGTTGAGACACGTAGCACAGTTAAGACACATAGCACAGTTAAGACACGTAGCACAGTTGAGACACGTAGCACAGTTAAGACACATAGCACAGTTAAGACACATAGCACAGTTAAGACAAATAGCACAGTTAAGCACAGTTAAGACACGTAGCACAGTTAAGCACAGTTAAGACACATAGCACAGTTAAGACACATAGCATAGTTAAGACACATAGCACAGTTAAGACACTTAGCAGAGTTAAGACACATAGCACAGTTGAGACACGTAGCACAGTTAAGACACGTAGCACAGTTGAGACACGTAGCACAGTTAAGACACATAGCACAGTTAAGACACATAGCACAGTTGAGACACATAGCACAGTTAAGACAAATAGCACAGTTAAGCACAGTTAAGACACGTAGCACAGTTAAGCACAGTTAAGACACGTAGCACAGTTAAGACACATAGCAAAGTTAAGACACGTAGCACAGTTGAGACACGGAGCACAGTTAAGACACATAACACAGTTGAGACACGTAGCAAAGTTAAGACACATAGCACAGTTAAGACACATAGCACAGTTGAGACACATAGCACAGTTAAGACACATAGCACAGTTAAGCACAGTTAAGACACGTAGCACAGTTAAGACACGTAGCACAGTTGAGACACATAGCACAGTTAAGACACGTAGCACAGTTCAGACACGTAGCACAGTTAAGACACATAGCACAGTTAAGACACATAGCACAGTTAAGACACGTAGCACAGTTAAGACACATAACACAGTTGAGACAAGTAGCACAGTTAAGACACATAGCACAGTTAAGACACGTAGCACAGTTGAGTCAGGTAGCACAGTTAAGACACATAGCACAGTTGAGACACATAGCAAGATTAAGCACAGTTAAGACACGTAGCACAGTTAAGACACGTAGCACAGTTAAGACACATAGCACAGTTGAGACACGTAGCACAGTTAAGACACATAGCACAGTTAAGACACATAGCACAGTTGAGAAACATAGCACAGTTAAGACACATAGCACAGTTGAGACACATAGCACAGTTAAGACACAGCACAGTTAAGACACATAGCACAGCTAAGACACTTAGCACAGTTAAGACACATAGCACAGTTGAGACACGTAGCACAATTAAGCACAGTTAAGACACATAGCACAGTTAAGACACGTAGCACAGTTAAAACACATAGCACAGTTAAGACACGTAGCACAGTTAAGACACATAGCACAGATAAGACACTTAGCACAGTTGAGACACGTAGCACAGTTAAGACACATAGCACAGTTAAGAAACATAGCACAGTTGAGACACGTAGCACAGTTGAGACACATAGCACAGTTAAGACACATAGCACAGTTAAGACACATAGCAAAGTTAAGACACTTAGCACAGTTAAGACACATAGCACAGTTGAGACACGTAGCACAGTTAAGACACGTAGCACAGTTAAGACACATAGCACAGTTGAGACACGTAGCACAGTTAAGACACGTAGCACAGTTAAGACACGTAGCACAGTTGAGACACGTAGCACAGTTAAGACACATAGCACAGTTAAGACACATAGCACAGTTGAGACACATAGCACAGTTAAGACAAATAGCACAGTTAAGCACAGTTAGGACACGTAGCACAGTTAAGCACAGTTAAGACACGTAGCACAGTTAAGACACATAGCAAAGTTAAGACACGTAGCACAGTTGAGACACGTAGCACAGTTAAGACACATAACACAGTTGAGACACGTAGCACAGTTAAGACACATAGCACAGTTAAGACACATAGCACAGTTGAGACACATAGCACAGTTAAGACACATAGCACAGTTAAGCACAGTTAAGACACATAGCACAGTTAAGACACATAGCACAGTTAAGACACATAGCACAGTTGAGACACATAGCACAGTTAAGACAAATAGCACAGTTAAGCACAGTTAGGACACGTAGCACAGTTAAGCACAGTTAAGACACGTAGCACAGTTAAGACACATAGCAAAGTTAAGACACTTAGCACAGTTAAAACACATAGCACAGTTAAGACACATAGCACAGTTAAGACACATAGCAGAGTTAAGACACTTAACACAGTTGAGACATGTAGCACAGTTAAGACACATAGCACAGTTAAGACACGTAGCACAGTTAAGACACATAGCACAGTTGAGACACATAGCACAGTTAAGACACATAGCACAGTTAAGACACGTAGCACAGTTGAGACACGTAGCACAGTTAAGACACATAGCACAGTTAAGACACTTAGCACAGTTGAGACACGTAGCACAGTTAAGACACTTAGCACAGTTGAGACACATAGCACAGTTAAGACACGTAGCACAGTTAAAACACATAGCACAGTTAAGACACATAGCACAGTTAAGACACGTAGCACAGTTAAGACACATAGCACAGTTAAGCACAGTTAAGGCACATAGCACAGTTAAGACACGTAGCACAGTTGAGACACATAGCACAGTTGAGACACATAGCACAGTTAAGACACATAGCACAGTTAAGCACAGTTAAGACACATAGCCCAGTTAAGACACGTAGCACAGTTAAGCACAGTTAAGACACGTAGCACAGTTAAGACACATAGCACAGTTAAGACACATAGCACAGTTGAGACACATAGCACAGTTAAGACACATAGCACAGTTGAGACACATAGCACAGTTAAGACACATAGCACAGTTGAGACACGTAGCACAGTTAAGACACATAGCACAGTTAAGACACATAGCACAGTTAAGACAAGTAGCACAGTTAAGACACATAGCACAGTTGAGACACGTAGCACAGTTAAGACACATAGCACAGTTAAGACACATAGCACAGTTAAGACACATAGCACAGTTAAGACACATAGCACATTTGAGACACATAGCACAGTTAAGACACATAGCACAGTTAAGACACGTAGCACAGTTGAGACACGTAGCACAGTTAAGACACAGCACAGTTGAGACACGTAGCACAGTTAAGACACATAAAACAGTTGAGACACGTAGCACAGTTAAGACACATAGAACAGTTAAGCACAGTTAAGACACATAGCACAGTTAAGACACATAGCACAGTTAAGACACGTAGCACAGTTCAGACACGTAGCACAGTTCAGACACGTAGCACAGTTAAGACACATAGCACAGTTAAGCACAGTTAAGACACGTAGCACAGTTAAGACACGTAGCACAGTTAAGCACAGTTAAGACACATAGCACAGTTAAGACACATAGCACAGTTAAAACACATAGCACAGTTAAGACACATAGCACAGTTAAGACACATAGCAGAGTTAAGACACTTAACACAGTTGAGACATGTAGCACAGTTAAGACGCATAGCACAGTTAAGACACGTAGCACAGTTAAGACACATAGCACAGTTGAGACACATAGCACAGTTAAGACACATAGCACAGTTGAGACACGTAGCACAGTTAAGACACGTAGCACAGTTAAGACACATAGCACAGTTGAGACACGTAGCACAGTTAAGACACATAGCACAGTTAAGACACGTAGCACAGTTGAGACACGTAGCACAGTTAAGACACATAGCACAGTTAAGACACATAGCACAGTTAAGACACATAGCACAGTTGAGACACATAGCACAGTTAAGACAAATAGCACAGTTAAGCACAGTTAAGACACGTAGCACAGTTAAGCACAGTTAAGACACATAGCACAGTTAAGACACATAGCACAGTTAAGACACATAGCACAGTTAAGACACTTAGCAGAGTTAAGACACATAGCACAGTTGAGACACGTAGCACAGTTAAGACACGTAGCACAGTTAAGACACATAGCACAGTTGAGACACGTAGCACAGTTAAGACACATAGCACAGTTAAGACACGTAGCACAGTTGAGACACGTAGCACAGTTAAGACACATAGCACAGTTAAGACACATAGCACAGTTGAGACACATAGCACAGTTAAGACAAATAGCACAGTTAAGCACAGTTAAGACACGTAGCACAGTTAAGCACAGTTAAGACACGTAGCACAGCTAAGACACATAGCAAAGTTAAGACACGTAGCACAGTTGAGACACGTAGCACAGTTAAGACACATAACACAGTTGAGACACGTAGCAAAGTTAAGACACATAGCACAGTTAAGACACATAGCACAGTTGAGACACATAGCACAGTTAAGACACATAGCACAGTTAAGCACAGTTAAGACACGTAGCACAGTTAAGACACGTAGCACAGTTGAGACACATAGCACAGTTAAGACACGTAGCACAGTTCAGACACGTAGCACAGTTAAGACACATAGCACAGTTAAGACACATAGCACAGTTAAGACACGTAGCACAGTTAAGACACATAGCACAGTTGAGACAAGTAGCACAAATAAGACACATAGCACAGTTAAGACACGTAGCACAGTTGAGTCAGGTAGCACAGTTAAGACACATAGCACAGTTAAGACACATAGCACAGTTGAGACACATAGCACAGTTAAGACACATAGCACAGTTGAGACACATAGCCAGGTTAAGCACAGTTAAGACACGTAGCACAGTTAAGACACGTAGCACAGTTAAGACACATAGCACAGTTGAGACACGTAGCACAGTTAAGACACATAGCACAGTTAAGACACATAGCACAGTTGAGAAACATAGCACAGTTAAGACACATAGCACAGTTGAGACACATAGCACAGTTAAGACACAGCACAGTTAAGACACATAGCACAGCTAAGACACTTAGCACAGTTAAGACACATAGCACAGTTGAGACACATAGCACAGTTAAGACACATAGCACAGTTAAGACACGTAGCACAGTTGAGACACGTAGCACAGTTAAGACACATAGCACAGTTAAGACACTTAGCACAGTTAAGACACATAGCACAGTTGAGACACGTAGCACAATTAAGCACAGTTAAGACACATAGCACAGTTAAGACACGTAGCACAGTTAAAACACATAGCACAGTTAAGACACGTAGCACAGTTAAGACACATAGCACAGATAAGACACTTAGCACAGTTGAGACACGTAGCACAGTTAAGACACATAGCACAGTTAAGAAACATAGCACAGTTGAGACACGTAGCACAGTTGAGACACATTGCACAGTTAAGACACATAGCACAGTTAAGACACATAGCAAAGTTAAGACACTTAGCACAGTTAAGACACATAGCACAGTTGAGACACGTAGCACAGTTAAGACACGTAGCACAGTTAAGACACATAGCACAGTTGAGACACGTAGCACAGTTAAGACACGTAGCACAGTTAAGACACGTAGCACAGTTGAGACACGTAGCACAGTTAAGACACATAGCACAGTTAAGACACATAGCACAGTTGAGACACATAGCACAGTTAAGACAAATAGCACAGTTAAGCACAGTTAGGACACGTAGCACAGTTAAGCACAGTTAAGACACGTAGCACAGTTAAGACACATAGCAAAGTTAAGACACGTAGCACAGTTGAGACACGTAGCACAGTTAAGACACATAACACAGTTGAGACACGTAGCACAGTTAAGACACATAGCACAGTTAAGACACATAGCACAGTTGAGACACATAGCACAGTTAAGACACATAGCACAGTTAAGCACAGTTAAGACACATAGCACAGTTAAGACACGTAGCACAGTTAAGCACAGTTAAGACACGTAGCACAGTTAAGACACATAGCACAGTTAAGACACATAGCACAGTTGAGACACATAGCACAGTTGAGACACATAGCACAGTTAAGACACATAGCACAGATGAGACACGTAGCACAGTTAAGACACATAGCACAGTTAAGACACATAGCACAGTTAAGACACGTAGCACAGTTAAGACACATAGCACAGTTGAGACACGTAGCACAGTTAAGACACATAGCACAGTTAAGACACATAGCACAGTTGAGACACGTAGCACAGTTAAGACACATAGCACAGTTAAGACACATAGCACAGTTGAGACACAGTTAAGGCACATAGCACAGTTAAGACACGTAGCACAGTTGAGACACATAGCACAGTTAAGACACATAGCACAGTTAAGCACAGTTAAGACACATAGCACAGTTAAGACACGTAGCACAGTTAAGCACAGTTAAGACACGTAGCACAGTTAAGACACATAGCACAGTTAAGACACATAGCACAGTTGAGACACATAGCACAGTTAAGACACATAGCACAGTTGAGACACATAGCACAGTTAAGACACATAGCACAGTTGAGACACGTAGCACAGTTAAGACACATAGCACAGTTAAGACACATAGCACAGTTAAGACAAGTAGCACAGTTAAGACACATAGCACAGTTGAGACACGTAGCACAGTTAAGACACATAGCACAGTTAAGCACAGTTAAGACACGTAGCACAGTTAAGACACGTAGCACAGTTAAGCACAGTTAAGACACATAGCACAGTTAAGACACATAGCACAGTTAAAACACATAGCACAGTTAAGACACATAGCACAGTTAAGACACATAGCAGAGTTAAGACACTTAACACAGTTGAGACATGTAGCACAGTTAAGACACATAGCACAGTTAAGACACGTAGCACAGTTAAGACACATAGCACAGTTAAGACACATAGCACAGTTAAGACACATAGCACATTTGAGACACGTAGCACAGTTAAGACACATAGCACAGTTAAGACACTTAGCACAGTTGAGACACGTAGCACAGTTAAGACACTTAGCACAGTTGAGACACATAGCACAGTTAAGACACGTAGCACAGTTAAAACACATAGCACAGTTAAGACACATAGCACAGTTAAGACACGTAGCACAGTTAAGACACATAGCACAGTTAAGCACAGTTAAGGCACATAGCACAGTTAAGTCACGTAGCACAGTTAAGACACATAGCACAGTTGAGTCAGGTAGCACAGTTAAGACACATAGCACAGTTAAGACACATAGCACAGTTGAGACACAGTTAAGGCACATAGCACAGTTAAGACACGTAGCACAGTTGAGACACATAGCACAGTTAAGACACATAGCACAGTTAAGCACAGTTAAGACACATAGCACAGTTAAGACACGTAGCACAGTTAAGCACAGTTAAGACACGTAGCACAGTTAAGACACATAGCACAGTTAAGACGCATAGCACAGTTAAGACACATAGCACAGTTAAGACACATAGCACAGTTGAGACACATAGCACAGTTAAGACACATAGCACAGTTAAGACACATAGCACAGTTAAGACAAGTAGCACAGTTAAGACACATAGCACAGTTGAGACACGTAGCACAGTTAAGACACATAGCACAGTTAAGACACATAGCACAGTTAAGACACTTAGCACAGTTAAGACACATAGCACATTTGAGACACATAGCACAGTTAAGACACATAGCACAGTTAAGACACGTAGCACAGTTGAGACACGTAGCACAGTTAAGACACAGCACAGTTGAGACACGTAGCACAGTTAAGACACATAGCACGGTTGAGACACGTAGCACAGTTAAGACACATAGCACAGTTAAGCACAGTTAAGACACATAGCACAGTTAAGACACATAGCACAGTTAAGACACGTAGCACAGTTCAGACACTTAGCACAGTTCAGACACGTAGCACAGTTAAGACACATAGCACAGTTAAGCACAGTTAAGACACGTAGCACAGTTAAGACACGTAGCACAGTTAAGCACAGTTAAGACACATAGCACAGTTAAGACACATAGCACAGTTAAAACACATAGCACAGTTAAGACACATAGCACAGTTAAGACACATAGCAGAGTTAAGACACTTAACACAGTTGAGACATGTAGCACAGTTAAGACACATAGCACAGTTAAGACACGTAGCACAGTTAAGACACATAGCACAGTTGAGACACATAGCACAGTTAAGACACATAGCACAGTTAAGACACGTAGCACAGTTGAGACACGTAGCACAGCTAAGACACATAGCACAGTTAAGACACTTAGCACAGTTGAGACACGTAGCACAGTTAAGACACTTAGCACAGTTGAGACACATAGCACAGTTAAGACACGTAGCACAGTTAAAACACATAGCACAGTTAAGACACATAGCACAGTTAAGACACGTAGCACAGTTAAGACACATAGCACAGTTAAGCACAGTTAAGGCACATAGCACAGTTAAGACACGTAGCACAGTTGAGACACATAGCACAGTTGAGACACATAGCACAGTTAAGACACATAGCACAGTTAAGCACAGTTAAGACACATAGCACAGTTAAGACACGTAGCACAGTTAAGCACAGTTAAGACACGTAGCACAGTTAAGACACATAGCACAGTTAAGACACATAGCACAGTTGAGACACATAGCACAGTTAAGACACATAGCACAGTTGAGACACATAGCACAGTTAAGACACATAGCACAGATGAGACATGTAGCACAGTTAAGACACATAGCACAGTTAAGACACATAGCACAGTTAAGACACGTAGCACAGTTAAGACACATAGCACAGTTGAGACACGTAGCACAGTTAAGACACATAGCACAGTTAAGACACATAGCACAGTTGAGTCAGGTAGCACAGTTAAGACACATAGCACAGTTAAGACACATAGCACAGTTGAGACACATAGCACAGTTAAGACACATAGCACAGTTGAGACACATAGCACAGTTGAGACACATAGCACAGTTAAGACACGTAGCACAGTTAAGACACATAGCACAGTTAAGACACATAGCACAGTTAAGACACATAGCACTGTTAAGACACTTAGCACAGTTGAGAAACATAGCACAGTTAAGACACATAGCACAGTTGAGACACATAGCACAGTTAAGACACATAGCACAGTTAAAACACATAGCACAGCTAAGACACTTAGCACAGTTAAGACACATAGCACAGTTGAGACACATAGCACAGTTAAGACACATAGCACAGTTAAGACACGTAGCACAGTTGAGACGCGTAGCACAGTTAAGCACAGTTAAGACACATAGCACAGTTAAGACACGTAGCACAGTTAAAACACATAGCACAGTTAAGACACGTAGCACAGTTAAGACACATAGCACAGTTAAGACACATAGCACAGTTGAGACACGTAGCACAGTTAAGACACATAGCACAGTTAAGACACATAGCACAGTTGAGACACATAGCACAGTTAAGACACATAGCACGGTTAAGACACATAGCACAGTTGAGACACGTAGCACAGTTAAGACACATAGCACAGTTAAGACACTTAGCACAGTTAAGACACATAGCACAGTTGAGACACGTAGCACAGTTAAGCACAGTTAAGACACATAGCACAGTTAAGACACGTAGCACAGTTAAAACACGTAGCACAGTTGAGACACGTAGCACAGTTAAGACACATAGCACAGTTGAGACACGTAGCACAGTTAAGACACATAGCACAGTTGAGACACGTAGCACAGTTAAGACACATAGCACAGTTAAGCACAGTTAAGACACATAGCACAGTTAAGACACGTAGCACAGTTAAAACACATAGCACAGTTAAGACACGTAGCACAGTTAAGACACATAGCACAGTTAAGACACATAGCACAGTTGAGACACATAGCACAGTTAAGACACATAGCACGGTTAAGACACATAGCACAGTTAAGACACATAGCACAGTTGAGACACATAGCACAGTTAAGACACATAGCACGGTTAAGACACATAGCACAGTTGAGACACGTAGCACAGTTAAGACACATAGCACAGTTAAGACACTTAGCACAGTTAAGACACATAGCACAGTTGAGACTCGTAGCACAGTTAAGCACAGTTAAGACACATAGCACAGTTAAGACACGTAGCACAGTTAAAACACGTAGCACAGTTGAGACACGTAGCACAGTTAAGACACATAGCACAGTTGAGACACGTAGCACAGTTAAGACACATAGCACAGTTGAGACACGTAGCACAGTTAAGACACATAGCACAGTTAAGCACAGTTAAGACACATAGCACAGTTAAGACACATAGCACAGTTAAGACACGGAGCACAGTTCAGACACGTAGCACAGTTCAGACACGTAGCACAGTTAAGACACATAGCACAGTTATGCACAGTTAAGACACGTAGCACAGTTAAGACACATAGCACAGTTAAGCACAGTTAAGACACATAGCACAGTTAAGACACATAGCACAGTTAAAACACATAGCACAGTTAAGACACATAGCACAGTTAAGACACATAGCAGAGTTAAGACACTTAGCACAGTTGAGACACGTAGCACAGTTAAGACACATAGCACAGTTAAGACACGTAGCACAGTTAAGACACATAGCACAGTTGAGACACATAGCACAGTTAAGACACGTAGCACAGTTAAGACACATAGCACAGTTAAGCACAGTTAAGGCACATAGCACAGTTAAGACACGTAGCACAGTTGAGACACATAGCACAGTTGAGACACATAGCACAGTTAAGACACATAGCACAGTTAAGCACAGTTAAGACACATAGCACAGTTAAGACACGTAGCACAGTTAAGCACAGTTAAGACACGTAGCACAGTTAAGACACATAGCACAGTTAAGACACATAGCACAGTTGAGACACATAGCACAGTTAAGACACATAGCACAGTTGAGACACATAGCACAGTTAAGACACATAGCACAGTTGAGACACGTAGCACAGTTAAGACACATAGCACAGTTAAGACACATAGCACAGTTAAGACACGTAGCACAGTTAAGACACATAGCACAGTTGAGACACGTAGCACAGTTAAGACACATAGCACAGTTAAGACACATAGCACAGTTGAGTCAGGTAGCACAGTTAAGACACATAGCACAGTTAAGACACATAGCACAGTTGAGACACATAGCACAGTTAAGACACATAGCACAGTTGAGACACATAGCACAGTTGAGACACATAGCACAGTTAAGACACGTAGCACAGTTAAGACACATAGCACAGTTAAGACACATAGCACAGTTAAGACACATAGCACTGTTAAGACACTTAGCACAGTTGAGAAACATAGCACAGTTAAGACACATAGCACAGTTGAGACACATAGCACAGTTAAGACACATAGCACAGTTAAAACACATAGCACAGCTAAGACACTTAGCACAGTTAAGACACTTAGCACAGTTGAGACACGTAGCACAGTTAAGACACTTAGCACAGTTGAGACACATAGCACAGTTAAGACACGTAGCACAGTTAAAACACATAGCACAGTTAAGACACATAGCACAGTTAAGACACGTAGCACAGTTAAGACACATAGCACAGTTAAGCACAGTTAAGGCACATAGCACAGTTAAGACACGTAGCACAGTTGAGACACATAGCACAGTTGAGACACATAGCACAGTTAAGACACATAGCACAGTTAAGCACAGTTAAGACACATAGCACAGTTAAGACACGTAGCACAGTTAAGCACAGTTAAGACACGTAGCACAGTTAAGACACATAGCACAGTTAAGACACATAGCACAGTTGAGACACATAGCACAGTTAAGACACATAGCACAGTTGAGACACATAGCACAGTTAAGACACATAGCACAGATGAGACACGTAGCACAGTTAAGACACATAGCACAGTTAAGACACATAGCACAGTTGAGTCAGGTAGCACAGTTAAGACACATAGCACAGTTAAGACACATAGCACAGTTGAGACACATAGCAAAGTTAAGACACATAGCACAGTTGAGACACATAGCACAGTTGAGACACATAGCACAGTTAAGACACGTAGCACAGTTAAGACACATAGCACAGTTAAGACACATAGCACAGTTAAGACACATAGCACTGTTAAGACACTTAGCACAGTTGAGAAACATAGCACAGTTAAGACACATAGCACAGTTGAGACACATAGCACAGTTAAGACACATAGCACAGTTAAAACACATAGCACAGCTAAGACACTTAGCACAGTTAAGACACATAGCACAGTTGAGACACATAGCACAGTTAAGACACATAGCACAGTTAAGACACGTAGCACAGTTGAGACACGTAGCACAGTTAAGCACAGTTAAGACACATAGCACAGTTAAGACACGTAGCACAGTTAAAACACATAGCACAGTTAAGACACGTAGCACAGTTAAGACACATAGCACAGTTAAGACACAAAGCACAGTTGAGACACTTAGCACAGTTAAGACACATAGCACAGTTAAGACACATAGCACAGTTGAGACACATAGCACAGTTAAGACACATAGCACGGTTAAGACACATAGCACAGTTGAGACACGTAGCACAGTTAAGACACATAGCACAGTTAAGACACTTAGCACAGTTAAGACACTTAGCACAGTTGAGACACGTAGCACAGTTAAGACACATAGCACAGTTAAGATACGTAGCACAGTTAAGACACATAGCACAGTTGATACACATAGCACAGTTAAGACACATAGCACAGTTAAGACACGTAGCACAGTTGAGACACGTAGCACAGTTAAAACACATAGCACAGTTAAGACACATAGCACAGTTAAGACACGTAGCACAGTTAAGACACATAGCACAGTTAAGCACAGTTAAGGCACATAGCACAGTTAAGACACGTAGCACAGTTGAGACACATAGCACAGTTGAGACACATAGCACAGTTAAGACACATAGCACAGTTAAGCACAGTTAAGACACATAGCACAGTTAAGACACGTAGCACAGTTAAGCACAGTTAAGACACGTAGCACAGTTAAGACACATAGCACAGTTAAGACACATAGCACAGTTGAGACACATAGCACAGTTAAGACACATAGCACAGTTGAGACACATAGCACAGTTAAGACACATAGCACAGTTGAGACACGTAGCACAGTTAAGACACATAGCACAGTTAAGACACATAGCACAGTTAAGACACGTAGCACAGTTAAGACACATAGCACAGTTGAGACACGTAGCACAGTTAAGACACATAGCACAGTTAAGACACATAGCACAGTTGAGTCAGGTAGCACAGTTAAGACACATAGCACAGTTAAGACACATAGCACAGTTGAGACACATAGCACAGTTAAGACACATAGCACAGTTGAGACACATAGCACAGTTGAGACACATAGCACAGTTAAGACACGTAGCACAGTTAAGACACATAGCACAGTTAAGACACATAGCACAGTTAAGACACATAGCACTGTTAAGACACTTAGCACAGTTGAGAAACATAGCACAGTTAAGACACATAGCACAGTTGAGACACATAGCACAGTTAAGACACATAGCACAGTTAAAACACATAGCACAGCTAAGAAACTTAGCACAGTTAAGGCACATAGCACAGTTAAGACACGTAGCACAGTTGAGACACATAGCACAGTTGAGACACATAGCACAGTTAAGACACATAGCACAGTTAAGCACAGTTAAGACACATAGCACAGTTAAGACACGTAGCACAGTTAAGCACAGTTAAGACACGTAGCACAGTTAAGACACGTAGCACAGTTAAGACACATAGCACAGTTAAGACACATAGCACAGTTAAGACACATAGCACAGTTAAGACACATAGCACAGTTGAGACACATAGCACAGTTAAGACACATAGCACAGATGAGACACGTAGCACAGTTAAGACACATAGCACAGTTAAGACACATAGCACAGTTAAGACACGTAGCACAGTTAAGACACATAGCACAGTTGAGACACGTAGCACAGTTAAGACACATAGCACAGTTAAGACACATAGCACAGTTGAGTCAGGTAGCACAGTTAAGACACATAGCACAGTTAAGACACATAGCACAGTTAAGCACAGTTAAGACACGTAGCACAGTTAAGACACATAGCACAGTTAAGACACATAGCACAGTTGAGACACATAGCACAGTTAAGACACATAGCACAGTTGAGACACATAGCACAGTTAAGACACATAGCACAGATGAGACACGTAGCACAGTTAAGACACATAGCACAGTTAAGACACATAGCACAGTTAAGACACGTAGCACAGTTAAGACACATAGCACAGTTGAGACACGTAGCACAGTTAAGACACATAGCACAGTTGAGACACATAGCACAGTTAAGACACATAGCACAGTTGAGACACATAGCACAGTTGAGACACATAGCACAGTTAAGACACGTAGCACAGTTAAGACACATAGCACAGTTAAGACACATAGCACAGTTAAGACACATAGCACTGTTAAGACACTTAGCACAGTTGAGAAACATAGAACAGTTAAGACACATAGCACAGTTGAGACACATAGCACAGTTAAGACACATAGCACAGTTAAAACACATAGCACAGTTAAGACACTTAGCACAGTTAAGACACATAGCACAGTTGAGACACATAGCACAGTTAAGACACATAGCACAGTTAAGACACGTAGCACAGTTGAGACACGTAGCACAGTTAAGCACAGTTAAGACACATAGCACAGTTAAGACACGTAACACAGTTAAGCACAGTTAAGACACGTAGCACAGTTAAGACACATAGCACAGTTAAGACACATAGCACAGTTGAGACACATAGCACAGTTAAGACACATAGCACAGTTGAGACACATAGCACAGTTAAGACACATAGCACAGATGAGACACGTAGCACAGTTAAGACACATAGCACAGTTAAGACACATAGCACAGTTAAGACACGTAGCACAGTTAAGACACATAGCACAGTTGAGACACATAGCACAGTTAAGACACTTAGCACAGTTAAGACACATAGCACAGTTGAGTCAGGTAGCACAGTTAAGACACATAGCACAGTTAAGACACATAGCACAGTTAAGCACAGTTAAGACACGTAGCACAGTTAAGACACATAGCACAGTTAAGACACATAGCACAGTTGAGACACATAGCACAGTTAAGACACATAGCACAGTTGAGACACATAGCACAGTTAAGACACATAGCACAGATGAGACACGTAGCACAGTTAAGACACATAGCACAGTTAAGACACATAGCACAGTTAAGACACATAGCACAGTTGAGACACGTAGCACAGTTAAGACACATAGCACAGTTGAGTCAGGTAGCACAGTTAAGACACATAGCACAGTTAAGACACATAGCACAGTTGAGACACATAGCACAGTTAAGACACATAGCACAGTTGAGACACATAGCACAGTTGAGACACATAGCACAGTTAAGACACATAGCACAGTTAAGACACATAGCACAGTTAAGACACATAGCACAGTTAAGACACATAGCACAGTTGAGAAACATAGCACAGTTAAGACACATAGCACAGTTGAGACACATCGCACAGTTAAGACACATAGCACAGTTAAAACACATAGCACAGCTAAGACACTTAGCACAGTTAAGACACATAGCACAGTTGAGACACATAGCACAGTTAAGACACATAGCACAGTTAGGACACGTAGCACAGTTGAGACACGTAGCACAGTTAAGCACAGTTAAGACACATAGCACAGTTAAGACACGTAGCACAGTTAAAACACATAGCACAGTTAAGACACGTAGCACAGTTAAGACACATAGCACAGTTAAGACACATAGCACAGTTGAGACACGTAGCACAGTTAAGAAACATAGCACAGTTAAGACACATAGCACAGTTGAGACACATAGCACAGTTAAGACACATAGCACGGTTAAGACACATAGCACAGTTGAGACACGTAGCACAGTTAAGACACATAGCAAAGTTAAGACACTTAGCACAGTTAAGACACATAGCACAGTTGAGACACGTAGCACAGTTAAGCACAGTTAAGACACATAGCACAGTTAAGACACGTAGCACAGTTAAAACACGTAGCACAGTTGAGACACGTAGCACAGTTAAGACACATAGCACAGTTGAGACACGTAGCACAGTTAAGACACATAGCACAGTTGAGACACGTAGCACAGTTAAGACACATAGCACAGTTAAGCACAGTTAAGACACATAGCACAGTTAAGACACATAGCACAGTTAAGACACGGAGCACAGTTCAGACACGTAGCACAGTTCAGACACGTAGCACAGTTAAGACACATAGCACAGTTAAGCACAGTTAAGACACGTAGCACAGTTAAGACACGTAGCACAGTTAAGCACAGTTAAGACACGTAGCACAGTTAAGACACATAGCACAGTTAAGACACATAGCACAGTTGAGACACATAGCACAGTTAAGACACATAGCACAGTTGAGACACATAGCACAGTTAAGACACATAGCACAGATGAGACACGTAGCACAGTTAAGACACATAGCACAGTTAAGACACATAGCACAGTTAAGACACGTAGCACAGTTAAGACACATAGCACAGTTGAGACACGTAGCACAGTTAAGACACATAGCACAGTTAAGACACATAGCACAGTTGAGTCAGGTAGCACAGTTAAGACACATAGCACAGTTAAGACACATAGCACAGTTAAGCACAGTTAAGACACGTAGCACAGTTAAGACACATAGCACAGTTAAGACACATAGCACAGTTGAGACACATAGCACAGTTGAGACACATAGCACAGTTGAGACACATAGCACAGTTAAGACACATAGCACAGATGAGACACGTAGCACAGTTAAGACACATAGCACAGTTAAGACATATAGCACAGTTAAGACACATAGCACAGTTAAGACACATAGCACAGTTGAGACACGTAGCACAGTTAAGACACATAGCACAGTTGAGTCAGGTAGCACAGTTAAGACACATAGCACAGTTAAGACACATAGCACAGTTGAGACACATAGCACAGTTAAGACACATAGCACAGTTGAGACACATAGCACAGTTGAGACACATAGCACAGTTAAGACACGTAGCACAGTTAAGACACATAGCACAGTTAAGACACATAGCACAGTTAAGACACATAGCACAGTTGAGAAACATAGCACAGTTAAGACACATAGCACAGTTGAGACACATCGCACAGTTAAGACACATAGCACAGTTAAAACACATAGCACAGCTAAGACACTTAGCACAGTTAAGACACATAGCACAGTTGAGACACATAGCACAGTTAAGACACATAGCACAGTTAGGACACGTAGCACAGTTGAGACACGTAGCACAGTTAAGCACAGTTAAGACACATAGCACAGTTAAGACACGTAGCACAGTTAAAACAAATAGCACAGTTAAGACACGTAGCACAGTTAAGACACATAGCACAGTTAAGACACATAGCACAGTTGAGACACGTAGCACAGTTAAGACACATAGCACAGTTAAGACACATAGCACAGTTGAGACACATAGCACAGTTAAGACACATAGCACGGTTAAGACACATAGCACAGTTGAGACACGTAGCACAGTTAAGACACATAGCACAGTTAAGACACTTAGCACAGTTAAGACACATAGCACAGTTGAGACACGTAGCACAGTTAAGCACAGTTAAGACACATAGCACAGTTAAGACACGTAGCACAGTTAAAACACGTAGCACAGTTGAGACACGTAGCACAGTTAAGACACATAGCACAGTTGAGACACGTAGCACAGTTAAGACACATAGCACAGTTGAGACACGTAGCACAGTTAAGACACATAGCACAGTTAAGCACAGTTAAGACACATAGCACAGTTAAGACACATAGCACAGTTAAGACACGGAGCACAGTTCAGACACGTAGCACAGTTCAGACATGTAGCACAGTTAAGACACATAGCACAGTTAAGCACAGTTAAGACACGTAGCACAGTTAAGACACGTAGCACAGTTAAGCACAGTTAAGACACATAGCACAGTTAAGACACATAGCACAGTTAAAACACATAGCACAGTTAAGACACATAGCACAGTTAAGACACATAGCAGAGTTAAGACACTTAGCACAGTTGAGACACGTAGCACAGTTAAGACACATAGCACAGTTAAGCACAGTTAAGACACATAGCACAGTTAAGACACATAGCACAGTTAAGACACGGAGCACAGTTCAGACACGTAGCACAGTTCAGACACGTAGCACAGTTAAGATACATAGCACAGTTAAGCACAGTTAAGACACGTAGCACAGTTAAGACACGTAGCACAGTTAAGCACAGTTAAGACACATAGCACAGTTAAGACACATAGCACAGTTAAAACACATAGCACAGTTAAGACACATAGCACAGTTAAGACACATAGCAGAGTTAAGACACTTAGCACAGTTGAGACACGTAGCACAGTTAAGACACATAGCACAGTTAAGACACGTAGCACAGTTAAGACACATAGCACAGTTGAGACACATAGCACAGTTAAGACACATAGCACAGTTAAGACACGTAGCACAGTTGAGACACGTAGCACAGTTAAAACACATAGCACAGTTAAGACACATAGCACAGTTAAGACACGTAGCACAGTTAAGACACATAGCACAGTTAAGCACAGTTAAGGCACATAGCACAGTTAAGACACGTAGCACAGTTGAGACACATAGCACAGTTGAGACACATAGCACAGTTCAGACACGTAGCACAGTTAAGACACATAGCACAGTTAAGCACAGTTAAGACACGTAGCACAGTTAAGACACGTAGCACAGTTAAGCACAGTTAAGACACATAGCACAGTTAAGACACATAGCACAGTTAAAACACATAGCACAGTTAAGACACATAGCACAGTTAAGACACATAGCAGAGTTAAGACACTTAGCACAGTTGAGACACGTAGCACAGTTAAGACACATAGCACAGTTAAGCACAGTTAAGACACATAGCACAGTTAAGACACATAGCACAGTTAAGACACGGAGCACAGTTCAGACACGTAGCACAGTTCAGACACGTAGCACAGTTAAGATACATAGCACAGTTAAGCACAGTTAAGACACGTAGCACAGTTAAGACACGTAGCACAGTTAAGCACAGTTAAGACACATAGCACAGTTAAGACACATAGCACAGTTAAAACACATAGCACAGTTGAGACACATAGCACAGTTGAGACACATAGCACAGTTGAGACACATAGCACAGTTAAGACACATAGCACAGATGAGACACGTAGCACAGTTAAGACACATAGCACAGTTAAGACATATAGCACAGTTAAGACACATAGCACAGTTAAGACACATAGCACAGTTGAGACACGTAGCACAGTTAAGACACATAGCACAGTTGAGTCAGGTAGCACAGTTAAGACACATAGCACAGTTAAGACACATAGCACAGTTGAGACACATAGCACAGTTAAGACACATAGCACAGTTGAGACACATAGCACAGTTGAGACACATAGCACAGTTAAGACACGTAGCACAGTTAAGACACATAGCACAGTTAAGACACATAGCACAGTTAAGACACATAGCACAGTTGAGAAACATAGCACAGTTAAGACACATAGCACAGTTGAGACACATCGCACAGTTAAGACACATAGCACAGTTAAAACACATAGCACAGCTAAGACACTTAGCACAGTTAAGACACATAGCACAGTTGAGACACATAGCACAGTTAAGACACATAGCACAGTTAGGACACGTAGCACAGTTGAGACACGTAGCACAGTTAAGCACAGTTAAGACACATAGCACAGTTAAGACACGTAGCACAGTTAAAACAAATAGCACAGTTAAGACACGTAGCACAGTTAAGACACATAGCACAGTTAAGACACATAGCACAGTTGAGACACGTAGCACAGTTAAGACACATAGCACAGTTAAGACACATAGCACAGTTGAGACACATAGCACAGTTAAGACACATAGCACGGTTAAGACACATAGCACAGTTGAGACACGTAGCACAGTTAAGACACATAGCACAGTTAAGACACTTAGCACAGTTAAGACACATAGCACAGTTGAGACACGTAGCACAGTTAAGCACAGTTAAGACACATAGCACAGTTAAGACACGTAGCACAGTTAAAACACGTAGCACAGTTGAGACACGTAGCACAGTTAAGACACATAGCACAGTTGAGACACGTAGCACAGTTAAGACACATAGCACAGTTGAGACACGTAGCACAGTTAAGACACATAGCACAGTTAAGCACAGTTAAGACACATAGCACAGTTAAGACACATAGCACAGTTAAGACACGGAGCACAGTTCAGACACGTAGCACAGTTCAGACATGTAGCACAGTTAAGACACATAGCACAGTTAAGCACAGTTAAGACACGTAGCACAGTTAAGACACGTAGCACAGTTAAGCACAGTTAAGACACATAGCACAGTTAAGACACATAGCACAGTTAAAACACATAGCACAGTTAAGACACATAGCACAGTTAAGACACATAGCAGAGTTAAGACACTTAGCACAGTTGAGACACGTAGCACAGTTAAGACACATAGCACAGTTAAGCACAGTTAAGACACATAGCACAGTTAAGACACATAGCACAGTTAAGACACGGAGCACAGTTCAGACACGTAGCACAGTTCAGACACGTAGCACAGTTAAGATACATAGCACAGTTAAGCACAGTTAAGACACGTAGCACAGTTAAGACACGTAGCACAGTTAAGCACAGTTAAGACACATAGCACAGTTAAGACACATAGCACAGTTAAAACACATAGCACAGTTAAGACACATAGCACAGTTAAGACACATAGCAGAGTTAAGACACTTAGCACAGTTGAGACACGTAGCACAGTTAAGACACATAGCACAGTTAAGACACGTAGCACAGTTAAGACACATAGCACAGTTGAGACACATAGCACAGTTAAGACACATAGCACAGTTAAGACACGTAGCACAGTTGAGACACGTAGCACAGTTAAAACACATAGCACAGTTAAGACACATAGCACAGTTAAGACACGTAGCACAGTTAAGACACATAGCACAGTTAAGCACAGTTAAGGCACATAGCACAGTTAAGACACGTAGCACAGTTGAGACACATAGCACAGTTGAGACACATAGCACAGTTCAGACACGTAGCACAGTTAAGACACATAGCACAGTTAAGCACAGTTAAGACACGTAGCACAGTTAAGACACGTAGCACAGTTAAGCACAGTTAAGACACATAGCACAGTTAAGACACATAGCACAGTTAAAACACATAGCACAGTTAAGACACATAGCACAGTTAAGACACATAGCAGAGTTAAGACACTTAGCACAGTTGAGACACGTAGCACAGTTAAGACACATAGCACAGTTAAGCACAGTTAAGACACATAGCACAGTTAAGACACATAGCACAGTTAAGACACGGAGCACAGTTCAGACACGTAGCACAGTTCAGACACGTAGCACAGTTAAGATACATAGCACAGTTAAGCACAGTTAAGACACGTAGCACAGTTAAGACACGTAGCACAGTTAAGCACAGTTAAGACACATAGCACAGTTAAGACACATAGCACAGTTAAAACACATAGCACAGTTAAGACACATAGCACAGTTAAGACACATAGCAGAGTTAAGACACTTAGCACAGTTTAGACACGTAGCACAGTTAAGACACATAGCACAGTTAAGACACGTAGCACAGTTAAGACACATAGCACAGTTGAGACACATAGCACAGTTAAGACACATAGCACAGTTAAGACACGTAGCACAGTTGAGACACGTAGCACAGTTAAAACACATAGCACAGTTAAGACACATAGCACAGTTAAGACACGTAGCACAGTTAAGACACATAGCACAGTTAAGCACAGTTAAGGCACATAGCACAGTTAAGACACGTAGCACAGTTGAGACACATAGCACAGTTGAGACACATAGCACAGTTAAGACACATAGCACAGTTAAGCACAGTTAAGACACATAGCACAGTTAAGACACGTAGCACAGTTAAGCACAGTTAAGACACGTAGCACAGTTAAGACACATAGCACAGTTAAGACACATAGCACAGTTGAGCCACATAGCACAGTTAAGACACATAGCACAGTTGAGACACATAGCACAGTTAAGACACATAGCACAGTTGAGACACGTAGCACAGTTAAGACACATAGCACAGTTAAGACACATAGCACAGTTAAGACACGTAGCACAGTTAAGACACATAGCACAGTTGAGACACGTAGCACAGTTCAGACACGTAGCACAGTTCAGACACGTAGCACAGTTCAGACACGTAGCACAGTTAAGACACATAGCACAGTTAAGCACAGTTAAGACACGTAGCACAGTTAAGACACGTAGCACAGTTAAGCACAGTTAAGACACATAAACCAGTTAAGACACATAGCACAGTTAAGACACATAGCAGAGTTAAGACACTTAGCACAGTTGAGACACGTAGCACAGTTAAGCACAGTTAAGACACATAGCACAGTTAAGACACATAGCACAGTTAAGACACATAGCAGAGTTAAGACACTTAGCACAGTTGAGACACGTAGCACAGTTAAGACACATAGCACAGTTAAGACACGTAGCACAGTTAAGACACATAGCACAGTTGAGACACATAGCACAGTTAAGACACATAGCGCAGTTAAGACACGTAGCACAGTTGAGACACGTAGCACAGTTAAGACACATAGCACAGTTAAGACACTTAGCACAGTTGAGACACGTAGCACAGTTAAGACACTTAGCACAGTTGAGACACATAGCACAGTTAAGACACGTAGCACAGTTAAGACACATAGCACAGTTGAGACACGTAGCACAGTTAAGACACATAGCGCAGTTAAGACACGTAGCACAGTTGAGACACGTAGCACAGTTAAGACACATAGCACAGTTAAGACACTTAGCACAGTTGAGACACGTAGCACAGTTAAGACACTTAGCACAGTTTAGACACATAGCACAGTTAAGACACGTAGCACAGTTAAAACACATAGCACAGTTAAGACACATAGCACAGTTGAGACACATAGCACAGTTAAGACACATAGCACAGTTAAGACACATAGCACAGTTAAGACACATAGCACAGTTGAGTCAGGTAGCACAGTTAAGACACATAGCACAGTTAAGACACATAGCACAGTTGAGACACATAGCACAGTTAAGACACATAGCACAGTTGAGACACATAGCACAGTTGAGACACATAGCACAGTTAAGACACGTAGCACAGTTAAGACACATAGCACAGTTAAGACATATAGCACAGTTAAGACACATAGCACTGTTAAGACACTTAGCACAGTTGAGAAACATAGCACAGTTAAGACACATAGCACAGTTGAGACACATAGCACAGTTAAGACACATAGCACAGTTAAAACACATAGCACAGCTAAGACACTTAGCACAGTTAAGGCACATAGCACAGTTAAGACACGTAGCACAGTTGAGACACATAGCACAGTTGAGACACATAGCACAGTTAAGACACATAGCACAGTTAAGCACAGTTAAGACACATAGCACAGTTAAGACACGTAGCACAGTTAAGCACAGTTAAGACACGTAGCACAGTTAAGACACGTAGCACAGTTAAGACACATAGCACAGTTAAGACACATAGCACAGTTGAGACACATAGCACAGTTAAGACCCATAGCACAGTTAAGACACATAGCACAGTTAAGCACAGTTAAGACACGTAGCACAGTTAAGACACATAGCACAGTTAAGACACATAGCACAGTTGAGACACATAGCACAGTTAAGACACATAGCACAGTTGAGACACATAGCACAGTTAAGACACATAGCACAGATGAGACACGTAGCACAGTTAAGACACATAGCACAGTTAAGACACATAGCACAGTTAAGACACGTAGCACAGTTAAGACACATAGCACAGTTGAGACACGTAGCACAGTTAAGACACATAGCACAGTTGAGACACATAGCACAGTTAAGACACATAGCACAGTTGAGACACATAGCACAGTTGAGACACATAGCACAGTTAAGACACGTAGCACAGTTAAGACACATAGCACAGTTAAGACACATAGCACAGTTAAGACACATAGCACTGTTAAGACACTTAGCACAGTTGAGAAACATAGCACAGTTAAGACACATAGCACAGTTGAGACACATAGCACAGTTAAGACACATAGCACAGTTAAAACACATAGCACAGCTAAGACACTTAGCACAGTTAAGACACATAGCACAGTTGAGACACATAGCACAGTTAAGACACATAGCACAGTTAAGACACGTAGCACAGGTGAGACACGTAGCACAGTTAAGCGCAGTTAAGACACATAGCACAGTTAAGACACGTAGCACAGTTAAGCACAGTTAAGACACGTAGCACAGTTAAGACACATAGCACAGTTAAGACACATAGCACAGTTGAGACACATAGCACAGTTAAGACACATAGCACAGTTGAGACACATAGCACAGTTAAGACACATAGCACAGATGAGACACGTAGCACAGTTAAGACACATAGCACAGTTAAGACACATAGCACAGTTAAGACACGTAGCACAGTTAAGACACATAGCACAGTTGAGACACGTAGCACAGTTAAGACACATAGCACAGTTAAGACACATAGCACAGTTGAGTCAGGTAGCACAGTTAAGACACATAGCACAGTTAAGACACATAGCACAGTTAAGCACAGTTAAGACACATAGCACAGTTAAGCACAGTTAAGACACGTAGCACAGTTAAGACACATAGCACAGTTAAGACACATAGCACAGTTGAGACACATAGCACAGTTAAGACACATAGCACATTTGAGACACATAGCACAGTTAAGACACATAGCACAGATGAGACACGTAGCACAGTTAAGACACATAGCACAGTTAAGACACATAGCACAGTTGAGACACGTAGCACAGTTAAGACACATAGCACAGTTAAGACACATAGCACAGTTGAGTCAGGTAGCACAGTTAAGATACATAGCACAGTTAAGACACATAGCACAGTTGAGACACATAGCACAGTTAAGACACATAGCACAGTTGAGACACATAGCACAGTTGAGACACATAGCACAGTTAAGACACGTAGCACAGTTAAGACACATAGAACAGTTAAGACACATAGCACAGTTGAGACACATAGCACAGTTAAGACACATAGCACAGTTAAAACACATAGCACAGTTAAGACACTTAGCACAGTTAAGACACATAGCACAGTTGAGACACATAGCACAGTTAAGACACATAGCACAGTTAAGACACGTAGCACAGTTGAGACACGTAGCACAGTTAAGCACAGTTAAGACACATAGCACAGTTAAGACACGTAACACAGTTAAGCACAGTTAAGACACGTAGCACAGTTAAGACACATAGCACAGTTAAGACACATAGCACAGTTGAGACACATAGCACAGTTAAGACACATAGCACAGTTGAGACACATAGCACAGTTAAGACACATAGCACAGATGAGACACGTAGCACAGTTAAGACACATAGCACAGTTAAGACACATAGCACAGTTAAGACACGTAGCACAGTTAAGACACATAGCACAGTTGAGACACATAGCACAGTTAAGACACTTAGCACAGTTAAGACACATAGCACAGTTGAGTCAGGTAGCACAGTTAAGACACATAGCACAGTTAAGACACATAGCACAGTTAAGCACAGTTAAGACACGTAGCACAGTTAAGACACATAGCACAGTTAAGACACATAGCACAGTTGAGACACATAGCACAGTTAAGACACATAGCACAGTTGAGACACATAGCACAGTTAAGACACATAGCACAGATGAGACACGTAGCACAGTTAAGACACATAGCACAGTTAAGACACATAGCACAGTTAAGACACATAGCACAGTTGAGACACGTAGCACAGTTAAGACACATAGCACAGTTGAGTCAGGTAGCACAGTTAAGACACATAGCACAGTTAAGACACATAGCACAGTTGAGACACATAGCACAGTTAAGACACATAGCACAGTTGAGACACATAGCACAGTTGAGACACATAGCACAGTTAAGACACGTAGCACAGTTAAGACACATAGCACAGTTAAGACACATAGCACAGTTAAGACACATAGCACAGTTGAGAAACATAGCACAGTTAAGACACATAGCACAGTTGAGACACATCGCACAGTTAAGACACATAGCACAGTTAAAACACATAGCACAGCTAAGACACTTAGCACAGTTAAGACACATAGCACAGTTGAGACACATAGCACAGTTAAGACACATAGCACAGTTAGGACACGTAGCACAGTTGAGACACGTAGCACAGTTAAGCACAGTTAAGACACATAGCACAGTTAAGACACGTAGCACAGTTAAAACACATAGCACAGTTAAGACACGTAGCACAGTTAAGACACATAGCACAGTTAAGACACATAGCACAGTTGAGACACGTAGCACAGTTAAGACACATAGCACAGTTAAGACACATAGCACAGTTGAGACACATAGCACAGTTAAGACACATAGCACGGTTAAGACACATAGCACAGTTGAGACACGTAGCACAGTTAAGACACATAGCAAAGTTAAGACACTTAGCACAGTTAAGACACATAGCACAGTTGAGACACGTAGCACAGTTAAGCACAGTTAAGACACATAGCACAGTTAAGACACGTAGCACAGTTAAAACACGTAGCACAGTTGAGACACGTAGTACAGTTAAGACACATAGCACAGTTGAGACACGTAGCACAGTTAAGACACATAGCACAGTTGAGACACGTAGCACAGTTAAGACACATAGCACAGTTCAGCACAGTTAAGACACATAGCACAGTTAAGACACATAGCACAGTTAAGACACGGAGCACAGTTCAGACACGTAGCACAGTTCAGACACGTAGCACAGTTAAGACACATAGCACAGTTAAGCACAGTTAAGACACGTAGCACAGTTAAGACACGTAGCACAGTTAAGCACAGTTAAGACACGTAGCACAGTTAAGACACATAGCACAGTTAAGACACATAGCACAGTTGAGACACATAGCACAGTTAAGACACATAGCACAGTTGAGACACATAGCACAGTTAAGACACATAGCACAGATGAGACACGTAGCACAGTTAAGACACATAGCACAGTTAAGACACATAGCACAGTTAAGACACGTAGCACAGTTAAGACACATAGCACAGTTGAGACACGTAGCACAGTTAAGACACATAGCACAGTTAAGACACATAGCACAGTTGAGTCAGGTAGCACAGTTAAGACACATAGCACAGTTAAGACACATAGCACAGTTAAGCACAGTTAAGACACGTAGCACAGTTAAGACACATAGCACAGTTAAGACACATAGCACAGTTGAGACACATAGCACAGTTGAGACACATAGCACAGTTGAGACACATAGCACAGTTAAGACACATAGCACAGATGAGACACGTAGCACAGTTAAGACACATAGCACAGTTAAGACACATAGCACAGTTAAGACACATAGCACAGTTAAGACACATAGCACAGTTGAGACACGTAGCACAGTTAAGACACATAGCACAGTTGAGTCAGGTAGCACAGTTAAGACACATAGCACAGTTAAGACACATAGCACAGTTGAGACACATAGCACAGTTAAGACACATAGCACAGTTGAGACACATAGCACAGTTGAGACACATAGCACAGTTAAGACACGTAGCACAGTTAAGACACATAGCACAGTTAAGACACATAGCACAGTTAAGACACATAGCACAGTTGAGAAACATAGCACAGTTAAGACACATAGCACAGTTGAGACACATCGCACAGTTAAGACACATAGCACAGTTAAAACACATAGCACAGCTAAGACACTTAGCACAGTTAAGACACATAGCACAGTTGAGACACATAGCACAGTTAAGACACATAGCACAGTTAGGACACGTAGCACAGTTGAGACACGTAGCACAGTTAAGCACAGTTAAGACACATAGCACAGTTAAGACACGTAGCACAGTTAAAACACATAGCACAGTTAAGACACGTAGCACAGTTAAGACACATAGCACAGTTAAGACACATAGCACAGTTGAGACACGTAGCACAGTTAAGACACATAGCACAGTTAAGACACATAGCACAGTTGAGACACATAGCACAGTTAAGACACATAGCACGGTTAAGACACATAGCACAGTTGAGACACGTAGCACAGTTAAGACACATAGCACAGTTAAGACACTTAGCACAGTTAAGACACATAGCACAGTTGAGACACGTAGCACAGTTAAGCACAGTTAAGACACATAGCACAGTTAAGACACGTAGCACAGTTAAAACACGTAGCACAGTTGAGACACGTAGCACAGTTAAGACACATAGCACAGTTGAGACACGTAGCACAGTTAAGACACATAGCACAGTTGAGACACGTAGCACAGTTAAGACACATAGCACAGTTAAGCACAGTTAAGACACATAGCACAGTTAAGACACATAGCACAGTTAAGACACGGAGCACAGTTCAGACACGTAGCACAGTTCAGACACGTAGCACAGTTAAGACACATAGCACAGTTAAGCACAGTTAAGACACGTAGCACAGTTAAGACACGTAGCACAGTTAAGCACAGTTAAGACACATAGCACAGTTAAGACACATAGCACAGTTAAAACACATAGCACAGTTAAGACACATAGCACAGTTAAGACACATAGCAGAGTTAAGACACTTAGCACAGTTGAGACACGTAGCACAGTTAAGACACATAGCACAGTTAAGCACAGTTAAGACACATAGCACAGTTAAGACACATAGCACAGTTAAGACACGGAGCACAGTTCAGACACGTAGCACAGTTCAGACACGTAGCACAGTTAAGATACATAGCACAGTTAAGCACAGTTAAGACACGTAGCACAGTTAAGACACGTAGCACAGTTAAGCACAGTTAAGACACATAGCACAGTTAAGACACATAGCACAGTTAAAACACATAGCACAGTTAAGACACATAGCACAGTTAAGACACATAGCAGAGTTAAGACACTTAGCACAGTTGAGACACGTAGCACAGTTAAGACACATAGCACAGTTAAGACACGTAGCACAGTTAAGACACATAGCACAGTTGAGACACATAGCACAGTTAAGACACATAGCACAGTTAAGACACGTAGCACAGTTGAGACACGTAGCACAGTTAAAACACATAGCACAGTTAAGACACATAGCACAGTTAAGACACGTAGCACAGTTAAGACACATAGCACAGTTAAGCACAGTTAAGGCACATAGCACAGTTAAGACACGTAGCACAGTTGAGACACATAGCACAGTTGAGACACATAGCACAGTTCAGACACGTAGCACAGTTAAGACACATAGCACAGTTAAGCACAGTTAAGACACGTAGCACAGTTAAGACACGTAGCACAGTTAAGCACAGTTAAGACACATAGCACAGTTAAGACACATAGCACAGTTAAAACACATAGCACAGTTAAGACACATAGCACAGTTAAGACACATAGCAGAGTTAAGACACTTAGCACAGTTGAGACACGTAGCACAGTTAAGACACATAGCACAGTTAAGCACAGTTAAGACACATAGCACAGTTAAGACACATAGCACAGTTAAGACACGGAGCACAGTTCAGACACGTAGCACAGTTCAGACACGTAGCACAGTTAAGATACATAGCACAGTTAAGCACAGTTAAGACACGTAGCACAGTTAAGACACGTAGCACAGTTAAGCACAGTTAAGACACATAGCACAGTTAAGACACATAGCACAGTTAAAACACATAGCACAGTTAAGACACATAGCACAGTTAAGACACATAGCAGAGTTAAGACACTTAGCACAGTTGAGACACGTAGCACAGTTAAGACACATAGCACAGTTAAGACACGTAGCACAGTTAAGACACATAGCACAGTTGAGACACATAGCACAGTTAAGACACATAGCACAGTTAAGACACGTAGCACAGTTGAGACACGTAGCACAGTTAAAACACATAGCACAGTTAAGACACATAGCACAGTTAAGACACGTAGCACAGTTAAGACACATAGCACAGTTAAGCACAGTTAAGGCACATAGCACAGTTAAGACACGTAGCACAGTTGAGACACATAGCACAGTTGAGACACATAGCACAGTTAAGACACATAGCACAGTTAAGCACAGTTAAGACACATAGCACAGTTAAGACACGTAGCACAGTTAAGCACAGTTAAGACACGTAGCACAGTTAAGACACATAGCACAGTTAAGACACATAGCACAGTTGAGACACATAGCACAGTTAAGACACATAGCACAGTTGAGACACGTAGCACAGTTAAGACACATAGCACAGTTAAGACACATAGCACAGTTAAGACACGTAGCACAGTTAAGACACATAGCACAGTTGAGACACGTAGCACAGTTCAGACACGTAGCACAGTTCAGACACGTAGCACAGTTCAGACACGTAGCACAGTTAAGACACATAGCACAGTTAAGCACAGTTAAGACACGTAGCACAGTTAAGACACGTAGCACAGTTAAGCACAGTTAAGACACATAAACCAGTTAAGACACATAGCACAGTTAAGACACATAGCAGAGTTAAGACACTTAGCACAGTTGAGACACGTAGCACAGTTAAGCACAGTTAAGACACATAGCACAGTTAAGACACATAGCACAGTTAAGACACATAGCAGAGTTAAGACACTTAGCACAGTTGAGACACGTAGCACAGTTAAGACACATAGCACAGTTAAGACACGTAGCACAGTTAAGACACATAGCACAGTTGAGACACATAGCACAGTTAAGACACATAGCGCAGTTAAGACACGTAGCACAGTTGAGACACGTAGCACAGTTAAGACACATAGCACAGTTAAGACACTTAGCACAGTTGAGACACGTAGCACAGTTAAGACATTTAGCACAGTTGAGACACATAGCACAGTTAAGACACGTAGCACAGTTAAGACACATAGCACAGTTGAGACACGTAGCACAGTTAAGACACATAGCGCAGTTAAGACACGTAGCACAGTTGAGACACGTAGCACAGTTAAGACACATAGCACAGTTAAGACACTTAGCACAGTTGAGACACGTAGCACAGTTAAGACACTTAGCACAGTTTAGACACATAGCACAGTTAAGACACGTAGCACAGTTAAAACACATAGCACAGTTAAGACACATAGCACAGTTGAGACACATAGCACAGTTAAGACACATAGCACAGTTAAGACACATAGCACAGTTAAGACACATAGCACAGTTGAGTCAGGTAGCACAGTTAAGACACATAGCACAGTTAAGACACATAGCACAGTTGAGACACATAGCACAGTTAAGACACATAGCACAGTTGAGACACATAGCACAGTTGAGACACATAGCACAGTTAAGACACGTAGCACAGTTAAGACACATAGCACAGTTAAGACATATAGCACAGTTAAGACACATAGCACTGTTAAGACACTTAGCACAGTTGAGAAACATAGCACAGTTAAGACACATAGCACAGTTGAGACACATAGCACAGTTAAGACACATAGCACAGTTAAAACACATAGCACAGCTAAGACACTTAGCACAGTTAAGGCACATAGCACAGTTAAGACACGTAGCACAGTTGAGACACATAGCACAGTTGAGACACATAGCACAGTTAAGACACATAGCAGAGTTAAGACACTTAGCACAGTTGAGACACGTAGCACAGTTAAGACACATAGCACAGTTAAGACACGTAGCACAGTTAAGACACATAGCACAGTTGAGACACATAGCACAGTTAAGACACATAGCACAGTTAAGACACGTAGCACAGTTGAGACACGTAGCACAGTTAAAACACATAGCACAGTTAAGACACATAGCACAGTTAAGACACGTAGCACAGTTAAGACACATAGCACAGTTAAGCACAGTTAAGGCACATAGCACAGTTAAGACACGTAGCACAGTTGAGACACATAGCACAGTTGAGACACATAGCACAGTTAAGACACATAGCACAGTTAAGCACAGTTAAGACACATAGCACAGTTAAGACACGTAGCACAGTTAAGCACAGTTAAGACACGTAGCACAGTTAAGACACATAGCACAGTTAAGACACATAGCACAGTTGAGACACATAGCACAGTTAAGACACATAGCACAGTTGAGACACGTAGCACAGTTAAGACACATAGCACAGTTAAGACACATAGCACAGTTAAGACACGTAGCACAGTTAAGACACATAGCACAGTTGAGACACGTAGCACAGTTCAGACACGTAGCACAGTTCAGACACGTAGCACAGTTCAGACACGTAGCACAGTTAAGACACATAGCACAGTTAAGCACAGTTAAGACACGTAGCACAGTTAAGACACGTAGCACAGTTAAGCACAGTTAAGACACATAAACCAGTTAAGACACATAGCACAGTTAAGACACATAGCAGAGTTAAGACACTTAGCACAGTTGAGACACGTAGCACAGTTAAGCACAGTTAAGACACATAGCACAGTTAAGACACATAGCACAGTTAAGACACATAGCAGAGTTAAGACACTTAGCACAGTTGAGACACGTAGCACAGTTAAGACACATAGCACAGTTAAGACACGTAGCACAGTTAAGACACATAGCACAGTTGAGACACATAGCACAGTTAAGACACATAGCGCAGTTAAGACACGTAGCACAGTTGAGACACGTAGCACAGTTAAGACACATAGCACAGTTAAGACACTTAGCACAGTTGAGACACGTAGCACAGTTAAGACATTTAGCACAGTTGAGACACATAGCACAGTTAAGACACGTAGCACAGTTAAGACACATAGCACAGTTGAGACACGTAGCACAGTTAAGACACATAGCGCAGTTAAGACACGTAGCACAGTTGAGACACGTAGCACAGTTAAGACACATAGCACAGTTAAGACACTTAGCACAGTTGAGACACGTAGCACAGTTAAGACACTTAGCACAGTTTAGACACATAGCACAGTTAAGACACGTAGCACAGTTAAAACACATAGCACAGTTAAGACACATAGCACAGTTGAGACACATAGCACAGTTAAGACACATAGCACAGTTAAGACACATAGCACAGTTGAGTCAGGTAGCACAGTTAAGACACATAGCACAGTTAAGACACATAGCACAGTTGAGACACATAGCACAGTTAAGACACATAGCACAGTTGAGACACATAGCACAGTTGAGACACATAGCACAGTTAAGACACGTAGCACAGTTAAGACACATAGCACAGTTAAGACATATAGCACAGTTAAGACACATAGCACTGTTAAGACACTTAGCACAGTTGAGAAACATAGCACAGTTAAGACACATAGCACAGTTGAGACACATAGCACAGTTAAGACACATAGCACAGTTAAAACACATAGCACAGCTAAGACACTTAGCACAGTTAAGGCACATAGCACAGTTAAGACACGTAGCACAGTTGAGACACATAGCACAGTTGAGACACATAGCACAGTTAAGACACATAGCACAGTTAAGCACAGTTAAGACACATAGCACAGTTAAGACACGTAGCACAGTTAAGCACAGTTAAGACACGTAGCACAGTTAAGACACGTAGCACAGTTAAGACACATAGCACAGTTAAGACACATAGCACAGTTGAGACACATAGCACAGTTAAGACACATAGCACAGTTGAGACACATAGCACAGTTAAGACACATAGCACAGATGAGACACGTAGCACAGTTAAGACACATAGCACAGTTAAGACACATAGCACAGTTAAGACACGTAGCACAGTTAAGACACATAGCACAGTTGAGACACGTAGCACAGTTAAGACACATAGCACAGTTAAGACACATAGCACAGTTGAGTCAGGTAGCACAGTTAAGACCCATAGCACAGTTAAGACACATAGCACAGTTAAGCACAGTTAAGACACGTAGCACAGTTAAGACACATAGCACAGTTAAGACACATAGCACAGTTGAGACACATAGCACAGTTAAGACACATAGCACAGTTGAGACACATAGCACAGTTAAGACACATAGCACAGATGAGACACGTAGCACAGTTAAGACACATAGCACAGTTAAGACACATAGCACAGTTAAGACACGTAGCACAGTTAAGACACATAGCACAGTTGAGACACGTAGCACAGTTAAGACACATAGCACAGTTGAGACACATAGCACAGTTAAGACACATAGCACAGTTGAGACACATAGCACAGTTGAGACACATAGCACAGTTAAGACACGTAGCACAGTTAAGACACATAGCACAGTTAAGACACATAGCACAGTTAAGACACATAGCACTGTTAAGACACTTAGCACAGTTGAGAAACATAGCACAGTTAAGACACATAGCACAGTTGAGACACATAGCACAGTTAAGACACATAGCACAGTTAAAACACATAGCACAGCTAAGACACTTAGCACAGTTAAGACACATAGCACAGTTGAGACACATAGCACAGTTAAGACACATAGCACAGTTAAGACACGTAGCACAGTTGAGACACGTAGCACAGTTAAGCACAGTTAAGACACATAGCACAGTTAAGACACGTAGCACAGTTAAGCACAGTTAAGACACGTAGCACAGTTAAGACACATAGCACAGTTAAGACACATAGCACAGTTGAGACACATAGCACAGTTAAGACACATAGCACAGTTGAGACACATAGCACAGTTAAGACACATAGCACAGATGAGACACGTAGCACAGTTAAGACACATAGCACAGTTAAGACACATAGCACAGTTAAGACACGTAGCACAGTTAAGACACATAGCACAGTTGAGACACGTAGCACAGTTAAGACACATAGCACAGTTAAGACACATAGCACAGTTGAGTCAGGTAGCACAGTTAAGACACATAGCACAGTTAAGACACATAGCACAGTTAAGCACAGTTAAGACACGTAGCACAGTTAAGACACATAGCACAGTTAAGACACATAGCACAGTTGAGACACATAGCACAGTTAAGACACATAGCACATTTGAGACACATAGCACAGTTAAGACACATAGCACAGATGAGACACGTAGCACAGTTAAGACACATAGCACAGTTAAGACACATAGCACAGTTAAGACACATAGCACAGTTGAGACACGTAGCACAGTTAAGACACATAGCACAGTTAAGACACATAGCACAGTTGAGTCAGGTAGCACAGTTAAGATACATAGCACAGTTAAGACACATAGCACAGTTGAGACACATAGCACAGTTAAGACACATAGCACAGTTGAGACACATAGCACAGTTGAGACACATAGCACAGTTAAGACACGTAGCACAGTTAAGACACATAGCACAGTTAAGACACATAGCACAGTTAAGACACATAGCACTGTTAAGACACTTAGCACAGTTGAGAAACATAGCACAGTTAAGACACATAGCACAGTTGAGACACATAGCACAGTTAAGACACATAGCACAGTTAAAACACATAGCACAGCTAAGACACTTAGCACAGTTAAGACACATAGCACAGTTGAGACACATAGCACAGTTAAGACACATAGCACAGTTAAGACACGTAGAACAGTTGAGACACGTAGCACAGTTAAGCACAGTTAAGACACATAGCACAGTTAAGACACGTAGCACAGTTAAAACACATAGCACAGTTAAGACACGTAGCACAGTTAAGACACATAGCACAGTTAAGACACATAGCACAGTTGAGACACGTAGCACAGTTAAGACACATAGCACAGTTAAGACACATAGCACAGTTGAGACACATAGCACAGTTAAGACACATAGCACGGTTAAGACACATAGCACAGTTGAGACACGTAGCACAGTTAAGACACATAGCACAGTTAAGACACTTAGCACAGTTAAGACACATAGCACAGTTGAGACACGTAGCACAGTTAAGCACAGTTAAGACACATAGCACAGTTAAGACACGTAGCACAGTTAAAACACGTAGCACAGTTGAGACACGTAGCACAGTTAAGACACATAGCACAGTTGAGACACGTAGCACAGTTAAGACACATAGCACAGTTGAGACACGTAGCACAGTTAAGACACATAGCACAGTTAAGCACAGTTAAGACACATAGCACAGTTAAGACACATAGCACAGTTAAGACACGGAGCACAGTTCAGACACGTAGCACAGTTCAGACACGTAGCACAGTTAAGACACATAGCACAGTTAAGCACAGTTAAGACACGTAGCACAGTTGAGGCACGTAGCACAGTTGAGACACGTAGCACAGTTAAGTCACGTAGCACAGTTCAGACACGTAGCACAGTTAAGACACGGAGCACAGTTCAGACACGTAGCACAGTTAAGTCACGTAGCACAGTTCAGACACGTAGCACAGTTAAGACACATAGCACAGTTAAGACACATAGCACAGTTAAGACACGTAGCACAGTTAAGACACATAGCACAGTTAAGACACTTAGCACAGTTAAGACACATAGCACAGTTGAGACACGTAGCACACTTAAGCACAGTTAAGACACGTAGCACAGTTAAGACACATAGCACAGTTGAGACACATAGCACAGTTAAGACACATAGCACAGTTAAGACACATAGCACAGTTAAGACACTTAGCACAGTTGAGACACATAGCACAGTTAAGACACATAGCACAGTTAAGGACAGTTAAGACACATAGCACAGTTAACACACGTAGCACAGTTAACACACGTAGCACAGTTAACACACATAGCACAGTTAAGACACGTAGCACAGTTCAGACACGTAGCACAGTTAAGATACATAACACAGTTGAGACACGTAGCACAGTTAAGACACATAGCACAGTTAAGACACATAGCACAGTTGAGACACATAGCACAGTTAAGACACATAGCACAGTTAAGCACAGTTAAGACACGTGGCACAGTTAAGACATGTAGCACAGTTAAGACACATAGCACAGTTAAGACACATAGCACAGTTGAGACACATAGCACAGTTAAGACAAATAGCACAGTTAAGCACAGTTAAGACACGTAGCACAGTTAAGCACAGTTAAGACACGTAGCACAGTTAAGACACATAGCAAAGTTAAGACACGTAGCACAGTTGAGACACGTAGCACAGTTAAGACACATAACACAGTTGAGACACGTAGCACAGTTAAGACACATAGCACAGTTAAGACACATAGCACAGTTGAGACACATAGCACAGTTAAGACACATAGCACAGTTAAGCACAGTTAAGACACGTAGCACAGTTAAGACACATAGCACAGTTCAGACACATAGCACAGTTAAGACACGTAGCACAGTTCAGACACGTAGCACAGTTAAGACACATAGCACAGTTAAGCACAGTTAAGACACGTAGCACAGTTAAGACACATAGCACAGTTAAGCACAGTTAAGACACGTAGCACAGTTAAGACACATAGCACAGTTAAGACACGTAGCACAGTTAAAACACATAGCACGGTTAAGACACATAGCACAGTTGAGGCACGTAGCACAGTTGAGACACGTAGCACAGTTAAGACACGTAGCACAGTTCAGACACGTAGCACAGTTAAGACACATAGCACAGTTAAGACACATAGCACAGTTAAGACACTTAGCACAGTTAAGACACATAGCACAGTTGAGACACATAGCACAGTTAAGACACATAGCACAGTTAAGACACGTAGCACAGTTAAGACACATAGCACAGTTAAGACACTTAGCACAGTTAAGACACATAGCACAGTTGAGACACGTAGCACACTTAAGCACAGTTAAGACACGTAGCACAGTTAAGACACATAGCACAGTTGAGACACATAGCACAGTTAAGACACATAGCACAGTTAAGACACATAGCACAGTTGAGACACGTAGCACAGTTAAGACACTTAGCACAGTTGAGACACATAGCACAGTTAAGACACATAGCACAGTTAAGGACAGTTAAGACACATAGCACAGTTAACACACGTAGCACAGTTAACACACGTAGCACAGTTAACACACATAGCACAGTTAAGACACGTAGCACAGTTCAGACACGTAGCACAGTTAAGACACATAACACAGTTGAGACACGTAGCACAGTTAAGACACATAGCACAGTTAAGACACATAGCACAGTTGAGACACATAGCACAGTTAAGACACATAGCACAGTTAAGCACAGTTAAGACACGTGGCACAGTTAAGACACGTAGCACAGTTGAGACACATAGCACAGTTAAGACACGTAGCACAGTTCAGACACGTAGCACAGTTAAGACACATAGCACAGTTAAGCACAGTTAAGACACGTAGCACAGTTAAGACACGTAGCACAGTTAAGCACAGTTAAGACACATAGCACATTTAAGACACGTAGCACAGTTAAAACACATAGCACAGTTAAGACACGTAGCACAGTTAAGACACATAGCACAGTTAAGACACTTAGCACAGTTGAGACACGTAGCACAGTTAAGACACATAGCACAGTTAAGACACGTAGCACAGTTAAGACACATAGCACAGTTAAGACACATAGCACAGTTGAGACACATAGCACAGTTAAGACACATAGCACAGTTAAGACACATAGCACAGTTGAGACACGTAGCACAGTTAAGACACATAGCACAGTTAAGACACTTAGCACAGTTAAGACACATAGCACAGTTGAGACACGTAGCACAGTTAAGCACAGTTAAGACACATAGCACAGTTAAGACACGTAGCACAGTTAAAACACATAGCACAGTTATACACGTAGCACAGTTAAGACACATAGCACAGTTAAGACACATAGCACAGTTAAGAAACATAGCACAGTTGAGACACGTAGCACAGTTGAGACACATAGCACAGTTAAGAAACATAGCACAGTTAAGACACGTAGCACAGTTGAGACACATAGCACAGTTAAGAAACATAGCACAGTTAAGACACATAGCACAGTTAAGACACTTAGCACAGTTAAGAAACATAGCATAGTTGAGACACATAGCACAGTTAAGACTCATAGCACAGTTAAGCACAGTTAAGACACGTAGCACAGTTAAGACACGTAGCACAGTTGAGACACATAGCACAGTTAAGACACGTAGCACAGTTCAGACACGTAGCACAGTTAAGACACATAGCACAGTTAAGCACAGTTAAGACACGTAGCACAGTTAAGACACGTAGCACAGTTAAGCACAGTTAAGACACATAGCACAGTTAAGACACTTAGCATAGTTGAGACACGTAGCACAGTTAAGACACATAGCACAGTTAAGACACATAGCACAGTTAAGACACATAGCACAGTTAAGACACTTAGCACAGTTAAGACACATAGCACAGTTGAGACACGTAGCACAGTTAAGACACGTAGCACAGTTAAGACACATAGCACAGTTGAGACACGTAGCACAGTTAAGACACATAGCACAGTTAAGACACGTAGCACAGTTGAGACACGTAGCACAGTTAAGACACATAGCACAGTTAAGACACATAGCACAGTTGAGACACATAGCACAGTTAAGACAAATAGCACAGTTAAGCACAGTTAAGACACGTAGCACAGTTAAGCACAGTTAAGACACGTAGCACAGTTAAGACACATAGCAAAGTTAAGACACGTAGCACAGTTGAGACACGTAGCACAGTTAAGACACATAACACAGTTAAGACACATAGCACAGTTAAGACACTTAGCACAGTTAAGACACATAGCACAGTTGAGACACATAGCACAGTTAAGACACATAGCACAGTTAAGCACAGTTAAGACACGTAGCACAGTTAAGACACGTAGCACAGTTGAGACACATAGCACAGTTAAGACACATAGCACAGTTGAGACACGTAGCACAGTTAAGACACGTAGCACAGTTAAGACACATAGCACAGTTGAGACACGTAGCACAGTTAAGACACATAGCACAGTTAAGACACGTAGCACAGTTGAGACACGTAGCACAGTTAAGACACATAGCACAGTTAAGACACATAGCACAGTTGAGACACATAGCACAGTTAAGACAAATAGCACAGTTAAGCACAGTTAAGACACGTAGCACAGTTAAGACACATAGCAAAGTTAAGACACGTAGCACAGTTGAGACACGTAGCACAGTTAAGACACATAACACAGTTAAGACACATAGCACAGTTAAGACACTTAGCACAGTTAAGACACATAGCACAGTTGAGACACATAGCACAGTTAAGACACATAGCACAGTTAAGCACAGTTAAGACACGTAGCACAGTTAAGACACGTAGCACAGTTGAGACACATAGCACAGTTAAGACACATAGCACAGTTGAGACACGTAGCACAGTTAAGACACGTAGCACAGTTAAGACACATAGCACAGTTGAGACACGTAGCACAGTTAAGACACATAGCACAGTTAAGACACGTAGCACAGTTAAGACACATAGCACAGTTAAGACACATAGCACAGTTGAGACACATAGCACAGTTAAGACACGTAGCACAGTTCAGACACGTAGCACAGTTAAGACACATAGCACAGTTAAGCACAGTTAAGACACGTAGCACAGTTAAGACACATAGCACAGTTAAGACACATAGCACAGTTAAGACACGTAGCACAGTTAAAACACATAGCACGGTTAAGACACATAGCACAGTTGAGGCACGTAGCACAGTTGAGACACGTAGCACAGTTAAGACACGTAGCACAGTTCAGACACGTAGCACAGTTAAGACACATAGCACAGTTAAGACACTTAGCACAGTTAAGACACATAGCACAGTTGAGACACATAGCACAGTTAAGACACATAGCACAGTTAAGACACGTAGCACAGTTAAGACACATAGCACAGTTAAGACACTTAGCACAGTTAAGACACATAGCACAGTTGAGACACGTAGCACACTTAAGCACAGTTAAGACACGTAGCACAGTTAAGACACATAGCACAGTTGAGACACATAGCACAGTTAAGACACATAGCACAGTTAAGGACAGTTAAGACACTTAGCACAGTTGAGACACATAGCACAGTTAAGACACATAGCAGAGTTAAGGACAGTTAAGACACATAGCACAGTTAACACACGTAGCACAGTTAACACACGTAGCACAGTTAACACACATAGCACAGTTAAGACACGTAGCACAGTTCAGACACGTAGCACAGTTAAGACACATAACACAGTTGAGACACGTAGCACAGTTAAGACACATAGCACAGTTAAGACACATAGCACAGTTGAGACACATAGCACAGTTAAGACACATAGCACAGTTAAGCACAGTTAAGACACGTGGCACAGTTAAGACACGTAGCACAGTTGAGACACATAGCACAGTTAAGACACATAGCACAGTTAAGGACAGTTAAGACACATAGCACAGTTAACACACGTAGCACAGTTAACACACGTAGCACAGTTAACACACATAGCACAGTTAAGACACGTAGCACAGTTCAGACACGTAGCACAGTTAAGACACATAACACAGTTGAGACACGTAGCACAGTTAAGACACATAGCACAGTTAAGACACATAGCACAGTTGAGACACATAGCACAGTTAAGACACATAGCACAGTTAAGCACAGTTAAGACACGTGGCACAGTTAAGACACGTAGCACAGTTGAGACACATAGCACAGTTAAGACACGTAGAACAGTTCAGACACGTAGCACAGTTAAGACACATAGCACAGTTAAGCACAGTTAAGACACGTAGCACAGTTAAGACACGTAGCACAGTTAAGCACAGTTAAGACACATAGCACATTTAAGACACGTAGCACAGTTAAAACACATAGCACAGTTAAGACACGTAGCACAGTTAAGACACATAGCACAGTTAAGACACTTAGCACAGTTGAGACACGTAGCACAGTTAAGACACATAGCACAGTTAAGACACGTAGCACAGTTAAGACACATAGCACAATTAAGACACATAGCACAGTTGAGACACATAGCACAGTTAAGACACATAGCACAGTTGAGACACGTAGCACAGTCAAGACACATAGCACAGTTAAGACACTTAGCACAGTTAAGACACATAGCACAGTTGAGACACGTAGCACAGTTAAGCACAGTTAAGACACATAGCACAGTTAAGACACGTAGCACAGTTAAAACACATAGCACAGTTAAGACACGTAGCACAGTTAAGACACATAGCACAGTTAAGACACATAGCACAGTTAAGAAACATAGCACAGTTGAGACACGTAGCACAGTTGAGACACATAGCACAGTTAAGAAACATAGCACAGTTAAGACACGTAGCACAGTTGAGACACATAGCACAGTTAAGAAACATAGCACAGTTAAGACACATAGCAAAGTTAAGACACTTAGCACAGTTAAGAAACATAGCACAGTTGAGACACATAGCACAGTTAAGACACATAGCACAGTTAAGCACAGTTAAGACACGTAGCACAGTTAAGACACGTAGCACAGTTGAGACACATAGCACAGTTAAGACACGTAGCACAGTTCAGACACGTAGCACAGTTAAGACACATAGCACAGTTAAGCACAGTTAAGACACGTAGCACAGTTAAGACACGTAGCACAGTTAAGCACAGTTAAGACACATAGCACAGTTAAGACACTTAGCATAGTTGAGACACGTAGCACAGTTAAGACACATAGCACAGTTAAGACACATAGCACAGTTAAGACACATAGCACAGTTGAGACACATAGCACAGTTAAGACAAATAGCACAGTTAAGCACAGTTAAGACACGTAGCACAGTTAAGCACAGTTAAGACACGTAGCACAGTTAAGACACATAGCAAAGTTAAGACACGTAGCACAGTTGAGACACGTAGCACAGTTAAGACACATAACACAGTTGAGACACGTAGCACAGTTAAGACACATAGCACAGTTAAGACACATAGCACAGTTGAGACACATAGCACAGTTAAGACAAATAGCACAGTTAAGCACAGTTAAGACACGTAGCACAGTTAAGACACGTAGCACAGTTGAGACACATAGCACAGTTAAGACACGTAGCACAGTTCAGACACGTAGCACAGTTAAGACACATAGCACAGTTAAGCACAGTTAAGACACGTAGCACAGTTAAGACACATAGCACAGTTAAGCACAGTTAAGACACGTAGCACAGTTAAGACACATAGCACAGTTAAGACACGTAGCACAGTTAAGACACATAGCACAGTTAAGCACAGTTAAGACACGTAGCACAGTTAAGACACGTAGCACAGTTAAGCACAGTTAAGACACATAGCACAGTTAAGACACTTAGCATAGTTGAGACACGTAGCACAGTTAAGACACATAGCACAGTTAAGACACATAGCACAGTTAAGACACATAGCACAGTTAAGACACTTAGCACAGTTAAGACACATAGCACAGTTGAGACACGTAGCACAGTTAAGACACGTAGCACAGTTAAGACACATAGCACAGTTGAGACACGTAGCACAGTTAAGACACATAGCACAGTTAAGACACGTAGCACAGTTGAGACACGTAGCACAGTTAAGACACATAGCACAGTTAAGACACATAGCACAGTTGAGACACATAGCACAGTTAAGACAAATAGCACAGTTAAGCACAGTTAAGACACGTAGCACAGTTAAGCACAGTTAAGACACGTAGCACAGTTAAGACACATAGCAAAGTTAAGACACGTAGCACAGTTGAGACACGTAGCACAGTTAAGACACATAACACAGTTAAGACACATAGCACAGTTAAGACACTTAGCACAGTTAAGACACATAGCACAGTTGAGACACATAGCACAGTTAAGACACATAGCACAGTTAAGCACAGTTAAGACACGTAGCACAGTTAAGACACGTAGCACAGTTGAGACACATAGCACAGTTAAGACACATAGCACAGTTGAGACACGTAGCACAGTTAAGACACGTAGCACAGTTAAGACACATAGCACAGTTGAGACACGTAGCACAGTTAAGACACATAGCACAGTTAAGACACGTAGCACAGTTGAGACACGTAGCACAGTTAAGACACATAGCACAGTTAAGACACATAGCACAGTTGAGACACATAGCACAGTTAAGACAAATAGCACAGTTAAGCACAGTTAAGACACGTAGCACAGTTAAGACACATAGCAAAGTTAAGACACGTAGCACAGTTGAGACACGTAGCACAGTTAAGACACATAACACAGTTAAGACACATAGCACAGTTAAGACACTTAGCACAGTTAAGACACATAGCACAGTTGAGACACATAGCACAGTTAAGACACATAGCACAGTTAAGCACAGTTAAGACACGTAGCACAGTTAAGACACGTAGCACAGTTGAGACACATAGCACAGTTAAGACACATAGCACAGTTGAGACACGTAGCACAGTTAAGACACGTAGCACAGTTAAGACACATAGCACAGTTGAGACACGTAGCACAGTTAAGACACATAGCACAGTTAAGACACGTAGCACAGTTGAGACACGTAGCACAGTTAAGACACATAGCACAGTTAAGACACATAGCACAGTTAAGACACATAGCACAGTTGAGACACATAGCACAGTTAAGACACGTAGCACAGTTCAGACACGTAGCACAGTTAAGACACATAGCACAGTTAAGCACAGTTAAGACACGTAGCACAGTTAAGACACATAGCACAGTTAAGACACATAGCACAGTTAAGACACGTAGCACAGTTAAAACACATAGCACGGTTAAGACACATAGCACAGTTGAGGCACGTAGCACAGTTGAGACACGTAGCACAGTTAAGACACGTAGCACAGTTCAGACACGTAGCACAGTTAAGACACATAGCACAGTTAAGACACTTAGCACAGTTAAGACACATAGCACAGTTGAGACACATAGCACAGTTAAGACACATAGCACAGTTAAGACACGTAGCACAGTTAAGACACATAGCACAGTTAAGACACTTAGCACAGTTAAGACACATAGCACAGTTGAGACACGTAGCACACTTAAGCACAGTTAAGACACGTAGCACAGTTAAGACACATAGCACAGTTGAGACACATAGCACAGTTAAGACACATAGCACAGTTAAGGACAGTTAAGACACTTAGCACAGTTGAGACACATAGCACAGTTAAGACACATAGCAGAGTTAAGGACAGTTAAGACACATAGCACAGTTAACACACGTAGCACAGTTAACACACGTAGCACAGTTAACACACATAGCACAGTTAAGACACGTAGCACAGTTCAGACACGTAGCACAGTTAAGACACATAACACAGTTGAGACACGTAGCACAGTTAAGACACATAGCACAGTTAAGACACATAGCACAGTTGAGACACATAGCACAGTTAAGACACATAGCACAGTTAAGCACAGTTAAGACACGTGGCACAGTTAAGACACGTAGCACAGTTGAGACACATAGCACAGTTAAGACACATAGCACAGTTAAGGACAGTTAAGACACATAGCACAGTTAACACACGTAGCACAGTTAACACACGTAGCACAGTTAACACACATAGCACAGTTAAGACACGTAGCACAGTTCAGACACGTAGCACAGTTAAGACACATAACACAGTTGAGACACGTAGCACAGTTAAGACACATAGCACAGTTAAGACACATAGCACAGTTGAGACACATAGCACAGTTAAGACACATAGCACAGTTAAGCACAGTTAAGACACGTGGCACAGTTAAGACACGTAGCACAGTTGAGACACATAGCACAGTTAAGACACGTAGAACAGTTCAGACACGTAGCACAGTTAAGACACATAGCACAGTTAAGCACAGTTAAGACACGTAGCACAGTTAAGACACGTAGCACAGTTAAGCACAGTTAAGACACATAGCACATTTAAGACACGTAGCACAGTTAAAACACATAGCACAGTTAAGACACGTAGCACAGTTAAGACACATAGCACAGTTAAGACACTTAGCACAGTTGAGACACGTAGCACAGTTAAGACACATAGCACAGTTAAGACACGTAGCACAGTTAAGACACATAGCACAATTAAGACACATAGCACAGTTGAGACACATAGCACAGTTAAGACACATAGCACAGTTGAGACACGTAGCACAGTCAAGACACATAGCACAGTTAAGACACTTAGCACAGTTAAGACACATAGCACAGTTGAGACACGTAGCACAGTTAAGCACAGTTAAGACACATAGCACAGTTAAGACACGTAGCACAGTTAAAACACATAGCACAGTTAAGACACGTAGCACAGTTAAGACACATAGCACAGTTAAGACACATAGCACAGTTAAGAAACATAGCACAGTTGAGACACGTAGCACAGTTGAGACACATAGCACAGTTAAGAAACATAGCACAGTTAAGACACGTAGCACAGTTGAGACACATAGCACAGTTAAGAAACATAGCACAGTTAAGACACATAGCAAAGTTAAGACACTTAGCACAGTTAAGAAACATAGCACAGTTGAGACACATAGCACAGTTAAGACACATAGCACAGTTAAGCACAGTTAAGACACGTAGCACAGTTAAGACACGTAGCACAGTTGAGACACATAGCACAGTTAAGACACGTAGCACAGTTCAGACACGTAGCACAGTTAAGACACATAGCACAGTTAAGCACAGTTAAGACACGTAGCACAGTTAAGACACGTAGCACAGTTAAGCACAGTTAAGACACATAGCACAGTTAAGACACTTAGCATAGTTGAGACACGTAGCACAGTTAAGACACATAGCACAGTTAAGACACATAGCACAGTTAAGACACATAGCACAGTTGAGACACATAGCACAGTTAAGACAAATAGCACAGTTAAGCACAGTTAAGACACGTAGCACAGTTAAGCACAGTTAAGACACGTAGCACAGTTAAGACACATAGCAAAGTTAAGACACGTAGCACAGTTGAGACACGTAGCACAGTTAAGACACATAACACAGTTGAGACACGTAGCACAGTTAAGACACATAGCACAGTTAAGACACATAGCACAGTTGAGACACATAGCACAGTTAAGACAAATAGCACAGTTAAGCACAGTTAAGACACGTAGCACAGTTAAGACACGTAGCACAGTTGAGACACATAGCACAGTTAAGACACGTAGCACAGTTCAGACACGTAGCACAGTTAAGACACATAGCACAGTTAAGCACAGTTAAGACACGTAGCACAGTTAAGACACATAGCACAGTTAAGCACAGTTAAGACACGTAGCACAGTTAAGACACATAGCACAGTTAAGACACGTAGCACAGTTAAAACACATAGCACAGTTAAGACACATAGCACAGTTGAGGCACGTAGCACAGTTGAGACACGTAGCACAGTTAAGACACGTAGCACAGTTCAGACACGTAGCACAGTTAAGACACATAGCACAGTTAAGACACATAGCACAGTTAAGACACGTAGCACAGTTAAGACACATAGCACAGTTAAGACACTTAGCACAGTTAAGACACATAGCACAGTTGAGACACGTAGCACACTTAAGCACAGTTAAGACACGTAGCACAGTTAAGACACATAGCACAGTTGAGACACATAGCACAGTTAAGACACATAGCACAGTTAAGACACATAGCACAGTTAAGACACTTAGCACAGTTGAGACACATAGCACAGTTAAGACACATAGCACAGTTAAGGACAGTTAAGACACATAGCACAGTTAACACACGTAGCACAGTTAACACACGTAGCACAGTTAACACACATAGCACAGTTAAGACACGTAGCACAGTTCAGACACGTAGCACAGTTAAGACACATAACACAGTTGAGACACGTAGCACAGTTAAGACACATAGCACAGTTAAGACACATAGCACAGTTGAGACACATAGCACAGTTAAGACACATAGCACAGTTAAGCACAGTTAAGACACGTGGCACAGTTAAGACACGTAGCACAGTTAAGACACATAGCACAGTTAAGACACATAGCACAGTTGAGACACATAGCACAGTTAAGACAAATAGCACAGTTAAGCAGAGTTAAGACACGTAGCACAGTTAAGCACAGTTAAGACACGTAGCACAGTTAAGACACATAGCAAAGTTAAGACACGTAGCACAGTTGAGACACGTAGCACAGTTAAGACACATAACACAGTTGAGACACGTAGCACAGTTAAGACACATAGCACAGTTAAGACACATAGCACAGTTGAGACACATAGCACAGTTAAGACACATAGCACAGTTAAGCACAGTTAAGACACGTAGCACAGTTAAGACACGTAGCACAGTTGAGACACATAGCACAGTTAAGACACGTAGCACAGTTCAGACACGTAGCACAGTTAAGACACATAGCACAGTTAAGCACAGTTAAGACACGTAGCACAGTTAAGACACATAGCACAGTTAACCACAGTTAAGACACGTAGCACAGTTAAGACACATAGCACAGTTAAGACACGTAGCACAGTTAAAACACATAGCACGGTTAAGACACATAGCACAGTTGAGGCACGTAGCACAGTTGAGACACGTAGCACAGTTAAGACACGTAGCACAGTTCAGACACGTAGCACAGTTAAGACACATAGCACAGTTAAGACACATAGCACAGTTAAGACACTTAGCACAGTTAAGACACATAGCACAGTTGAGACACATAGCACAGTTAAGACACATAGCACAGTTAAGACACGTAGCACAGTTAAGACACATAGCACAGTTAAGACACTTAGCACAGTTAAGACACATAGCACAGTTGAGACACGTAGCACACTTAAGCACAGTTAAGACACGTAGCACAGTTAAGACACATAGCACAGTTGAGACACATAGCACAGTTAAGACACATAGCACAGTTAAGACACATAGCACAGTTGAGACACGTAGCACAGTTAAGACACTTAGCACAGTTGAGACACATAGCACAGTTAAGACACATAGCACAGTTAAGGACAGTTAAGACACATAGCACAGTTAACACACGTAGCACAGTTAACACACGTAGCACAGTTAACACACATAGCACAGTTAAGACACGTAGCACAGTTAAGCACAGTTAAGACACATAGCACAGTTAAGACACTTAGCATAGTTGAGACACGTAGCACAGTTAAGACACATAGCACAGTTAAGACACATAGCACAGTTAAGACACATAGCACAGTTGAGACACATAGCACAGTTAAGACAAATAGCACAGTTAAGCACAGTTAAGACACGTAGCACAGTTAAGCACAGTTAAGACACGTAGCACAGTTAAGACACATAGCAAAGTTAAGACACGTAGCACAGTTGAGACACGTAGCACAGTTAAGACACATAACACAGTTGAGACACGTAGCACAGTTAAGACACATAGCACAGTTAAGACACATAGCACAGTTGAGACACATAGCACAGTTAAGACAAATAGCACAGTTAAGCACAGTTAAGACACGTAGCACAGTTAAGACACGTAGCACAGTTGAGACACATAGCACAGTTAAGACACGTAGCACAGTTCAGACACGTAGCACAGTTAAGACACATAGCACAGTTAAGCACAGTTAAGACACGTAGCACAGTTAAGACACATAGCACAGTTAAGCACAGTTAAGACACGTAGCACAGTTAAGACACATAGCACAGTTAAGACACGTAGCACAGTTAAAACACATAGCACAGTTAAGACACATAGCACAGTTGAGGCACGTAGCACAGTTGAGACACGTAGCACAGTTAAGACACGTAGCACAGTTCAGACACGTAGCACAGTTAAGACACATAGCACAGTTAAGACACATAGCACAGTTAAGACACGTAGCACAGTTAAGACACATAGCACAGTTAAGACACTTAGCACAGTTAAGACACATAGCACAGTTGAGACACGTAGCACACTTAAGCACAGTTAAGACACGTAGCACAGTTAAGACACATAGCACAGTTGAGACACATAGCACAGTTAAGACACATAGCACAGTTAAGACACATAGCACAGTTAAGACACTTAGCACAGTTGAGACACATAGCACAGTTAAGACACATAGCACAGTTAAGGACAGTTAAGACACATAGCACAGTTAACACACGTAGCACAGTTAACACACGTAGCACAGTTAACACACATAGCACAGTTAAGACACGTAGCACAGTTCAGACACGTAGCACAGTTAAGACACATAACACAGTTGAGACACGTAGCACAGTTAAGACACATAGCACAGTTAAGACACATAGCACAGTTGAGACACATAGCACAGTTAAGACACATAGCACAGTTAAGCACAGTTAAGACACGTGGCACAGTTAAGACACGTAGCACAGTTAAGACACATAGCACAGTTAAGACACATAGCACAGTTGAGACACATAGCACAGTTAAGACAAATAGCACAGTTAAGCAGAGTTAAGACACGTAGCACAGTTAAGCACAGTTAAGACACGTAGCACAGTTAAGACACATAGCAAAGTTAAGACACGTAGCACAGTTGAGACACGTAGCACAGTTAAGACACATAACACAGTTGAGACACGTAGCACAGTTAAGACACATAGCACAGTTAAGACACATAGCACAGTTGAGACACATAGCACAGTTAAGACACATAGCACAGTTAAGCACAGTTAAGACACGTAGCACAGTTAAGACACGTAGCACAGTTGAGACACATAGCACAGTTAAGACACGTAGCACAGTTCAGACACGTAGCACAGTTAAGACACATAGCACAGTTAAGCACAGTTAAGACACGTAGCACAGTTAAGACACATAGCACAGTTAAGCACAGTTAAGACACGTAGCACAGTTAAGACACATAGCACAGTTAAGACACGTAGCACAGTTAAAACACATAGCACGGTTAAGACACATAGCACAGTTGAGGCACGTAGCACAGTTGAGACACGTAGCACAGTTAAGACACGTAGCACAGTTCAGACACGTAGCACAGTTAAGACACATAGCACAGTTAAGACACATAGCACAGTTAAGACACTTAGCACAGTTAAGACACATAGCACAGTTGAGACACATAGCACAGTTAAGACACATAGCACAGTTAAGACACGTAGCACAGTTAAGACACATAGCACAGTTAAGACACTTAGCACAGTTAAGACACATAGCACAGTTGAGACACGTAGCACACTTAAGCACAGTTAAGACACGTAGCACAGTTAAGACACATAGCACAGTTGAGACACATAGCACAGTTAAGACACATAGCACAGTTAAGACACATAGCACAGTTGAGACACGTAGCACAGTTAACACACGTAGCACAGTTAACACACATAGCACAGTTAAGACACGTAGCACAGTTCAGACACGTAGCACAGTTAAGACACATAACACAGTTGAGACACGTAGCACAGTTAAGACACATAGCACAGTTAAGACACATAGCACAGTTGAGACACATAGCACAGTTAAGACACATAGCACAGTTAAGCACAGTTAAGACACGTGGCACAGTTAAGACACGTAGCACAGTTGAGACACATAGCACAGTTAAGACACGTAGCACAGTTCAGACACGTAGCACAGTTAAGACACATAGCACAGTTAAGCACAGTTAAGACACGTAGCACAGTTAAGACACGTAGCACAGTTAAGCACAGTTAAGACACATAGCACATTTAAGACACGTAGCACAGTTAAAACACATAGCACAGTTAAGACACGTAGCACAGTTAAGACACATAGCACAGTTAAGACACTTAGCACAGTTGAGACACGTAGCACAGTTAAGACACATAGCAGAGTTAAGACACGTAGCACAGTTAAGACACATAGCACAGTTAAGACACATAGCACAGTTGAGACACATAGCACAGTTAAGACACATAGCACAGTTAAGACACATAGCACAGTTGAGACACGTAGCACAGGTAAGACACATAGCACAGTTAAGACACTTAGCACAGTTAAGACACATAGCACAGTTGAGACACGTAGCACAGTTAAGCACAGTTAAGACACATAGCACAGTTAAGACACGTAGCACAGTTAAAACACATAGCACAGTTATACACGTAGCACAGTTAAGACACATAGCACAGTTAAGACACATAGCACAGTTAAGAAACATAGCACAGTTGAGACACGTAGCACAGTTGAGACACATAGCACAGTTAAGAAACATAGCACAGTTAAGACACGTAGCACAGTTGAGACACATAGCACAGTTAAGAAACATAGCACAGTTAAGACACATAGCACAGTTAAGACACTTAGCACAGTTAAGAAACATAGCATAGTTGAGACACATAGCACAGTTAAGACTCATAGCACAGTTAAGCACAGTTAAGACACGTAGCACAGTTAAGACACGTAGCACAGTTGAGACACATAGCACAGTTAAGACACGTAGCACAGTTCAGACACGTAGCACAGTTAAGACACATAGGACAGTTAAGCACAGTTAAGACACGTAGCACAGTTAAGACACGTAGTACAGTTAAGCAAAGTTAAGACACATAGCACAGTTAAGACACTTAGCATAGTTGAGACACGTAGCACAGTTAAGACACATAGCACAGTTAAGACACATAGCACAGTTAAGACACTTAGCACAGTTAAGACACATAGCACAGTTGAGACACGTAGCACAGTTAAGACACGTAGCACAGTTACGACACATAGCACAGTTGAGACACGTAGCACAGTTAAGACACATAGCACAGTTAAGACACGTAGCACAGTTGAGACACGTAGCACAGTTAAGACACATAGCACAGTTAAGACACATAGCACAGTTGAGACACATAGCACAGTTAAGACAAAAAGCACAGTTAAGCACAGTTAAGACACGTAGCACAGTTAAACACAGTTAAGACACGTAGCACAGTTAAGACACATAGCAAAGTTAAGACACGTAGCACAGTTGAGACACGTAGCACAGTTAAGACACATAACACAGTTAAGACACATAGCACAGTTAAGACACTTAGCACAGTTAAGACACATAGCACAGTTGAGACACATAGCACAGTTAAGACACATAGCACAGTTAAGACACGTAGCACAGTTAAGACACATAGCACAGTTAAGACACTTAGCACAGTTAAGACACATAGCACAGTTGAGACACGTAGCACACTTAAGCACAGTTAAGACACGTAGCACAGTTAAGACACATAGCACAGTTGAGACACATAGCACAGTTAAGACACATAGCACAGTTAAGGACAGTTAAGACACTTAGCACAGTTGAGACACATAGCACAGTTAAGACACATAGCACAGTTAAGGACAGTTAAGACACATAGCACAGTTAACACACGTAGCACAGTTAACACACGTAGCACAGTTAACACACATAGCACAGTTAAGACACGTAGCACAGTTCAGACACGTAGCACAGTTAAGACACATAACACAGTTGAGACACGTAGCACAGTTAAGACACATAGCACAGTTAAGACACATAGCACAGTTGAGACACATAGCACAGTTAAGACACATAGCACAGTTAAGCACAGTTAAGACACGTGGCACAGTTAAGACACGTAGCACAGTTGAGACACATAGCACAGTTAAGACACATAGCACAGTTAAGGACAGTTAAGACACATAGCACAGTTAACACACGTAGCACAGTTAACACACGTAGCACAGTTAACACACATAGCACAGTTAAGACACGTAGCACAGTTCAGACACGTAGCACAGTTAAGACACATAACACAGTTGAGACACGTAGCACAGTTAAGACACATAGCACAGTTAAGACACATAGCACAGTTGAGACACATAGCACAGTTAAGACACATAGCACAGTTAAGCACAGTTAAGACACGTGGCACAGTTAAGACACGTAGCACAGTTGAGACACATAGCACAGTTAAGACACGTAGAACAGTTCAGACACGTAGCACAGTTAAGACACATAGCACAGTTAAGCACAGTTAAGACACGTAGCACAGTTAAGACACGTAGCACAGTTAAGCACAGTTAAGACACATAGCACATTTAAGACACGTAGCACAGTTAAAACACATAGCACAGTTAAGACACGTAGCACAGTTAAGACACATAGCACAGTTAAGACACTTAGCACAGTTGAGACACGTAGCACAGTTAAGACACATAGCACAGTTAAGACACGTAGCACAGTTAAGACACATAGCACAATTAAGACACATAGCACAGTTGAGACACATAGCACAGTTAAGACACATAGCACAGTTGAGACACGTAGCACAGTCAAGACACATAGCACAGTTAAGACACTTAGCACAGTTAAGACACATAGCACAGTTGAGACACGTAGCACAGTTAAGCACAGTTAAGACACATAGCACAGTTAAGACACGTAGCACAGTTAAAACACATAGCACAGTTAAGACACGTAGCACAGTTAAGACACATAGCACAGTTAAGACACATAGCACAGTTATGAAACATAGCACAGTTGAGACACGTAGCACAGTTGAGACACATAGCACAGTTAAGAAACATAGCACAGTTAAGACACGTAGCACAGTTGAGACACATAGCACAGTTAAGAAACATAGCACAGTTAAGACACATAGCAAAGTTAAGACACTTAGCACAGTTAAGAAACATAGCACAGTTGAGACACATAGCACAGTTAAGACACATAGCACAGTTAAGCACAGTTAAGACACGTAGCACAGTTAAGACACGTAGCACAGTTGAGACACATAGCACAGTTAAGACACGTAGCACAGTTCAGACACGTAGCACAGTTAAGACACATAGCACAGTTAAGCACAGTTAAGACACGTAGCACAGTTAAGACACGTAGCACAGTTAAGCACAGTTAAGACACATAGCACAGTTAAGACCCTTAGCATAGTTGAGACACGTAGCACAGTTAAGACACATAGCACAGTTAAGACACATAGCACAGTTAAGACACATAGCACAGTTGAGACACATAGCACAGTTAAGACAAATAGCACAGTTAAGCACAGTTAAGACACGTAGCACAGTTAAGCACAGTTAAGACACGTAGCACAGTTAAGACACATAGCAAAGTTAAGACACGTAGCACAGTTGAGACACGTAGCACAGTTAAGACACATAACACAGTTGAGACACGTAGCACAGTTAAGACACATAGCACAGTTAAGACACATAGCACAGTTGAGACACATAGCACAGTTAAGACAAATAGCACAGTTAAGCACAGTTAAGACACGTAGCACAGTTAAGACACGTAGCACAGTTGAGACACATAGCACAGTTAAGACACGTAGCACAGTTCAGACACGTAGCACAGTTAAGACACATAGCACAGTTAAGCACAGTTAAGACACGTAGCACAGTTAAGACACATAGCACAGTTAAGCACAGTTAAGACACGTAGCACAGTTAAGACACATAGCACAGTTAAGACACGTAGCACAGTTAAAACACATAGCACAGTTAAGACACATAGCACAGTTGAGGCACGTAGCACAGTTGAGACACGTAGCACAGTTAAGACACGTAGCACAGTTCAGACACGTAGCACAGTTAAGACACATAGCACAGTTAAGACACATAGCACAGTTAAGAAACGTAGCACAGTTAAGACACATAGCACAGTTAAGATACTTAGCACAGTTAAGACACATAGCACAGTTGAGACACGTAGCACAGTTAAGACACATAGCACAGTTAAGGACAGTTAAGACACATAGCACAGTTAAGACACGTAGCACAGTTAAGCACAGTTAAGACACGTAGCACAGTTAAGACACATAGCAAAGTTAAGACACGTAGCACAGTTGAGACACGTAGCACAGTTAAGACACATAACACAGTTGAGACACGTAGCACAGTTAAGACACATAGCACAGTTAAGACACATAGCACAGTTGAGACACATAGCACAGTTAAGACACATAGCACAGTTAAGCACAGTTAAGACACGTAGCACAGTTAAGACACGTAGCACAGTTGAGACACATAGCACAGTTAAGACACGTAGCACAGTTCAGACACGTAGCACAGTTAAGACACATAGCACAGTTAAGCACAGTTAAGACACGTAGCACAGTTAAGACACATAGCACAGTTAAGCACAGTTAAGACACGTAGCACAGTTAAGACACATAGCACAGTTAAGACACGTAGCACAGTTAAAACACATAGCACGGTTAAGACACATAGCACAGTTGAGGCACGTAGCACAGTTGAGACACGTAGCACAGTTAAGACACGTAGCACAGTTCAGACACGTAGCACAGTTAAGACACATAGCACAGTTAAGACACATAGCACAGTTAAGACACTTAGCACAGTTAAGACACATAGCACAGTTGAGACACATAGCACAGTTAAGACACATAGCACAGTTAAGACACGTAGCACAGTTAAGACACATAGCACAGTTAAGACACTTAGCACAGTTAAGACACATAGCACAGTTGAGACACGTAGCACACTTAAGCACAGTTAAGACACGTAGCACAGTTAAGACACATAGCACAGTTGAGACACATAGCACAGTTAAGACACATAGCACAGTTAAGACACATAGCACAGTTGAGACACGTAGCACAGTTAAGACACTTAGCACAGTTGAGACACATAGCACAGTTAAGACACATAGCACAGTTAAGGACAGTTAAGACACATAGCACAGTTAACACACGTAGCACAGTTAACACACGTAGCACAGTTAACACACATAGCACAGTTAAGACACGTAGCACAGTTCAGACACGTAGCACAGTTAAGACACATAACACAGTTGAGACACGTAGCACAGTTAAGACACATAGCACAGTTAAGACACATAGCACAGTTGAGACACATAGCACAGTTAAGACACATAGCACAGTTAAGCACAGTTAAGACACGTGGCACAGTTAAGACACGTAGCACAGTTGAGACACATAGCACAGTTAAGACACGTAGCACAGTTCAGACACGTAGCACAGTTAAGACACATAGCACAGTTAAGCACAGTTAAGACACGTAGCACAGTTAAGACACGTAGCACAGTTAAGCACAGTTAAGACACATAGCACATTTAAGACACGTAGCACAGTTAAAACACATAGCACAGTTAAGACACGTAGCACAGTTAAGACACATAGCACAGTTAAGACACTTAGCACAGTTGAGACACGTAGCACAGTTAAGACACATAGCACAGTTAAGACACGTAGCACAGTTAAGACACATAGCACAGTTAAGACACATAGCACAGTTGAGACACATAGCACAGTTAAGACACATAGCACAGTTAAGACACATAGCACAGTTGAGACACGTAGCACAGGTAAGACACATAGCACAGTTAAGACACTTAGCACAGTTAAGACACATAGCACAGTTGAGACACGTAGCACAGTTAAGCACAGTTAAGACACATAGCACAGTTAAGACACGTAGCACAGTTAAAACACATAGCACAGTTATACACGTAGCACAGTTAAGACACATAGCACAGTTAAGACACATAGCACAGTTAAGAAACATAGCACAGTTGAGACACGTAGCACAGTTGAGACACATAGCACAGTTAAGAAACATAGCACAGTTAAGACACGTAGCACAGTTGAGACACATAGCACAGTTAAGAAACATAGCACAGTTAAGACACATAGCACAGTTAAGACACTTAGCACAGTTAAGAAACATAGCATAGTTGAGACACATAGCACAGTTAAGACTCATAGCACAGTTAAGCACAGTTAAGACACGTAGCACAGTTAAGACACGTAGCACAGTTGAGACACATAGCACAGTTAAGACACGTAGCACAGTTCAGACACGTAGCACAGTTAAGACACATAGGACAGTTAAGCACAGTTAAGACACGTAGCACAGTTAAGACACGTAGTACAGTTAAGCAAAGTTAAGACACATAGCACAGTTAAGACACTTAGCATAGTTGAGACACGTAGCACAGTTAAGACACATAGCACAGTTAAGACACATAGCACAGTTAAGACACATAGCACAGTTAAGACACTTAGCACAGTTAAGACACATAGCACAGTTGAGACACGTAGCACAGTTAAGACACGTAGCACAGTTACGACACATAGCACAGTTGAGACACGTAGCACAGTTAAGACACATAGCACAGTTAAGACACGTAGCACAGTTGAGACACGTAGCACAGTTAAGACACATAGCACAGTTAAGACACATAGCACAGTTGAGACACATAGCACAGTTAAGACAAATAGCACAGTTAAGCACAGTTAAGACACGTAGCACAGTTAAACAGTTAAGACACGTAGCACAGTTAAGACACATAGCAAAGTTAAGACACGTAGCACAGTTGAGACACGTAGCACAGTTAAGACACATAACACAGTTAAGACACATAGCACAGTTAAGACACTTAGCACAGTTAAGACACATAGCACAGTTGAGACACATAGCACAGTTAAGACACATAGCACAGTTAAGCACAGTTAAGACACGTAGCACAGTTAAGACACGTAGCACAGTTGAGACACATAGCACAGTTAAGACACGTAGCACAGTTCAGACACGTAGCACAGTTAAGACACATAGCACAGTTAAGCACAGTTAAGACACGTAGCACAGTTAAGACACATAGCACAGTTAAGACACATAGCACAGTTAAGACACGTAGCACAGTTAAAACACATAGCACGGTTAAGACACATAGCACAGTTGAGGCACGTAGCACAGTTGAGACACGTAGCACAGTTAAGACACGTAGCACAGTTCAGACACGTAGCACAGTTAAGACACATAGCACAGTTAAGACACATAGCACAGTTAAGACACTTAGCACAGTTAAGACACATAGCACAGTTGAGACACATAGCACAGTTAAGACACATAGCACAGTTAAGACACGTAGCACAGTTAAGACACATAGCACAGTTAAGACACTTAGCACAGTTAAGACACATAGCACAGTTGAGACACGTAGCACACTTAAGCACAGTTAAGACACGTAGCACAGTTAAGACACATAGCACAGTTGAGACACATAGCACAGTTAAGACACATAGCACAGTTAAGACACATAGCACAGTTGAGACACGTAGCACAGTTAAGACACTTAGCACAGTTGAGACACATAGCACAGTTAAGACACATAGCACAGTTAAGGACAGTTAAGACACATAGCACAGTTAACACACGTAGCACAGTTAACACACGTAGCACAGTTAACACACATAGCACAGTTAAGACACGTAGCACAGTTCAGACACGTAGCACAGTTAAGACACATAACACAGTTGAGACACGTAGCACAGTTAAGACACATAGCACAGCTAAGACACATAGCACAGTTGAGACACATAGCACAGTTAAGACACATAGCACAGTTAAGCACAGTTAAGACACGTGGCACAGTTAAGACACGTAGCACAGTTGAGACACATAGCACAGTTAAGACACGTAGAACAGTTCAGACACGTAGCACAGTTAAGACACATAGCACAGTTAAGCACAGTTAAGACACGTAGCACAGTTAAGACACGTAGCACAGTTAAGCACAGTTAAGACACATAGCACATTTAAGACACGTAGCACAGTTAAAACACATAGCACAGTTAAGACACGTAGCACAGTTAAGACACATAGCACAGTTAAGACACTTAGCACAGTTGAGACACGTAGCACAGTTAAGACACATAGCACAGTTAAGACACGTAGCACAGTTAAGATACATAGCACAGTTAAGACACATAGCACAGTTGAGACACATAGCGTAGTTAAGACACATAGCACAGTTAAGACACATAGCACAGTTGAGACACGTAGCACAGTCAAGACACATAGCACAGTTAAGACACTTAGCACAGTTAAGACACATAGCACAGTTGAGACACGTAGCACAGTTAAGCACAGTTAAGACACATAGCACAGTTAAGACACGTAGCACAGTTAAAACACATAGCACAGTTAAGACACGTAGCACAGTTAAGACACATAGCACAGTTAAGACACATAGCACAGTTAAGAAACATAGCACAGTTGAGACACGTAGCACAGTTGAGACACATAGCACAGTTAAGAAACATAGCACAGTTAAGACACGTAGCACAGTTGAGACACATAGCACAGTTAAGAAACATAGCACAGTTAAGACACATAGCACAGTTAAGACACTTAGCACAGTTAAGAAACATAGCACAGTTGAGACACATAGCACAGTTAAGACACATAGCACAGTTAAGCACAGTTAAGACACGTAGCACAGTTAAGACACGTAGCACAGTTGAGACACATAGCACAGTTAAGACACGTAGCACAGTTCAGACACGTAGCACAGTTAAGACACATAGCACAGTTAAGCACAGTTAAGACACGTAGCACAGTTAAGACACGTAGCACAGTTAAGCACAGTTAAGACACATAGCACAGTTAAGACACTTAGCATAGTTGAGACACGTAGCACAGTTAAGACACATAGCACAGTTAAGACACATAGCACAGTTAAGACACTTAGCACAGTTAAGACACATAGCACAGTTGAGACACGTAGCACAGTTAAGACACGTAGCACAGTTAAAACACATAGCACAGTTAAGACACGTAGCACAGTTAAGACACATAGCACAGTTAAGACACATAGCACAGTTAAGAAACATAGCACAGTTGAGACACGTAGCACAGTTGAGACACATAGCACAGTTAAGAAACATAGCACAGTTAAGACACGTAGCACAGTTGAGACACATAGCACAGTTAAGAAACATAGCACAGTTAAGACACATAGCACAGTTAAGACACTTAGCACAGTTAAGAAACATAGCACAGTTGAGACACATAGCACAGTTAAGACACATAGCACAGTTAAGCACAGTTAAGACACGTAGCACAGTTAAGACACGTAGCACAGTTGAGACACATAGCACAGTTAAGACACGTAGCACAGTTCAGACACGTAGCACAGTTAAGACACATAGCACAGTTAAGCACAGTTAAGACACGTAGCACAGTTAAGACACGTAGCACAGTTAAGCACAGTTAAGACACATAGCACAGTTAAGACACTTAGCATAGTTGAGACACGCAGCACAGTTAAGACACATAGCACAGTTAAGACACATAGCACAGTTAAGACACATAGCACAGTTAAGACACTTAGCACAGTTAAGACACATAGCACAGTTGAGACACGTAGCACAGTTAAGACACGTAGCACAGTTAAGACACATAGCACAGTTGAGACACGTAGCACAGTTAAGACACATAGCACAGTTAAGACACGTAGCACAGTTGAGACACGTAGCACAGTTAAGACACATAGCACAGTTAAGACACATAGCAGAGTTGAGACACATAGCACAGTTAAGACAAATAGCACAGTTAAGCACAGTTAAGACACGTAGCACAGTTAAGCACAGTTAAGACACGTAGCACAGTTAAGACACATAGCAAAGTTAAGACACGTAGCACAGTTGAGACACATAGCACAGTTAAGACACATAAGACAGTTGAGACACGTAGCACAGTTAAGACACATAGCACAGTTAAGACACTTAGCACAGTTAAGACACATAGCACAGTTGAGACACGTAGCACAGTTAAGCACAGTTAAGACACATAGCACAGTTAAGACACGTAGCACAGTTAAAACACATAGCACAGTTATACACGTAGCACAGTTAAGACACATAGCACAGTTAAGACACATAGCACAGTTAAGAAACATAGCACAGTTGAGACACGTAGCACAGTTGAGACACATAGCACAGTTAAGAAACATAGCACAGTTAAGACACGTAGCACAGTTGAGACACATAGCACAGTTAAGAAACATAGCACAGTTAAGACACATAGCACAGTTAAGACACTTAGCACAGTTAAGAAACATAGCATAGTTGAGACACATAGCACAGTTAAGACTCATAGCACAGTTAAGCACAGTTAAGACACGTAGCACAGTTAAGACACGTAGCACAGTTGAGACACATAGCACAGTTAAGACACGTAGCACAGTTCAGACACGTAGCACAGTTAAGACACATAGCACAGTTAAGCACAGTTAAGACACGTAGCACAGTTAAGACACGTAGCACAGTTAAGCACAGTTAAGACACATAGCACAGTTAAGACACTTAGCATAGTTGAGACACGTAGCACAGTTAAGACACATAGCACAGTTAAGACACATAGCACAGTTAAGACACTTAGCACAGTTAAGACACATAGCACAGTTGAGACACGTAGCACAGTTAAGACACGTAGCACAGTTAAGACACATAGCACAGTTGAGACACGTAGCACAGTTAAGACACATAGCACAGTTAAGACACGTAGCACAGTTGAGACACGTAGCACAGTTAAGACACATAGCACAGTTAAGACACATAGCACAGTTGAGACACATAGCACAGTTAAGACAAATAGCACAGTTAAGCACAGTTAAGACACGTAGCGCAGTTAAGCACAGTTAAGACACGTAGCACAGTTAAGACACATAGCAAAGTTAAGACACGTAGCACAGTTGAGACACGTAGCACAGTTAAGACACATAACACAGTTAAGACACATAGCACAGTTAAGACACTTAGCACAGTTAAGACACATAGCACAGTTGAGACACATAGCACAGTTAAGACACATAGCACAGTTAAGCACAGTTAAGACACGTAGCACAGTTAAGACACGTAGCACAGTTGAGACACATAGCACAGTTAAGACACGTAGCACAGTTCAGACACGTAGCACAGTTAAGACACATAGCACAGTTAAGCACAGTTAAGACACGTAGCACAGTTAAGACACATAGCACAGTTAAGACACATAGCACAGTTAAGACACGTAGCACAGTTAAAACACATAGCACGGTTAAGACACATAGCACAGTTGAGGCACGTAGCACAGTTGAGACACGTAGCACAGTTAAGACACGTAGCACAGTTCAGACACGTAGCACAGTTAAGACACATAGCACAGTTAAGACACTTAGCACAGTTAAGACACATAGCACAGTTGAGACACATAGCACAGTTAAGACACATAGCACAGTTAAGACACGTAGCACAGTTAAGACACATAGCACAGTTAAGACACTTAGCACAGTTAAGACACGTAGCACACTTAAGCACAGTTAAGACACGTAGCACAGTTAAGACACATAGCACAGTTGAGACACATAGCACAGTTAAGACACATAGCACAGTTAAGGACAGTTAAGACACTTAGCACAGTTGAGACACATAGCACAGTTAAGACACATAGCACAGTTAAGGACAGTTAAGACACATAGCACAGTTAACACACGTAGCACAGTTAACACACGTAGCACAGTTAACACACATAGCACAGTTAAGACACATAACACAGTTGAGACACGTAGCACAGTTAAGACACATAGCACAGTTAAGACACATAGCACAGTTGAGACACATAGCACAGTTAAGACACATAGCACAGTTAAGCACAGTTAAGACACGTGGCACAGTTAAGACACGTAGCACAGTTGAGACACATAGCACAGTTAAGGACAGTTAAGACACATAGCACAGTTAACACACGTAGCACAGTTAACACACGTAGCACAGTTAACACACATAGCACAGTTAAGACACGTAGCACAGTTCAGACACGTAGCACAGTTAAGACACATAACACAGTTGAGACACGTAGCACAGTTAAGACACATAGCACAGTTAAGACACATAGCACAGTTGAGACACATAGCACAGTTAAGACACATAGCACAGTTAAGCACAGTTAAGACACGTGGCACAGTTAAGACACGTAGCACAGTTGAGACACATAGCACAGTTAAGACACGTAGAACAGTTCAGACACGTAGCACAGTTAAGACACATAGCACAGTTAAGCACAGTTAAGACACGTAGCACAGTTAAGACACGTAGCACAGTTAAGCACAGTTAAGACACATAGCACATTTAAGACACGTAGCACAGTTAAAACACATACCACAGTTAAGACACGTAGCACGGTTAAGACACATAGCACAGTTAAGACACTTAGCACAGTTGAGACACGTAGCACAGTTAAGACACATAGCACAGTTAAGACACGTAGCACAGTTAAGACACATAGCACAGTTAAGACACATAGCACAGTTGAGACACATAGCACAGTTAAGACACATAGCACAGTTGAGACACGTAGCACAGTCAAGACACATAGCACAGTTAAGACACTTAGCACAGTTAAGACACATAGCACAGTTGAGACACGTAGCACAGTTAAGCACAGTTAAGACACATAGCACAGTTAAGACACGTAGCACAGTTAAAACACATAGCACAGTTAAGACACGTAGCACAGTTAAGACACATAGCACAGTTAAGACACATAGCACAGTTAAGAAACATAGCACAGTTGAGACACGTAGCACAGTTGAGACACATAGCACAGTTAAGAAACATAGCACAGTTAAGACACGTAGCACAGTTGAGACACATAGCACAGTTAAGAAACATAGCACAGTTAAGACACATAGCACAGTTAAGACACTTAGCACAGTTAAGAAACATAGCACAGTTGAGACACATAGCACAGTTAAGACACATAGCACAGTTAAGCACAGTTAAGACACGTAGCACAGTTAAGACACGTAGCACAGTTGAGACACATAGCACAGTTAAGACACGTAGCACAGTTCAGACACGTAGCACAGTTAAGACACATAGCACAGTTAAGCACAGTTAAGACACGTAGCACAGTTAAGACACGTAGCACAGTTAAGCACAGTTAAGACACATAGCACAGTTAAGACACTTAGCATAGTTGAGACACGTAGCACAGTTAAGACACATAGCACAGTTAAGACACATAGCACAGTTAAGACACATAGCACAGTTGAGACACATAGCACAGTTAAGACAAATAGCACAGTTAAGCACAGTTAAGACACGTAGCACAGTTAAGCACAGTTAAGACACGTAGCACAGTTAAGACACATAGCAAAGTTAAGACACGTAGCACAGTTGAGACACGTAGCACAGTTAAGACACATAACACAGTTGAGACACGTAGCACAGTTAAGACACATAGCACAGTTAAGACACATAGCACAGTTGAGACACATAGCACAGTTAAGACAAATAGCACAGTTAAGCACAGTTAAGACACGTAGCACAGTTAAGACACGTAGCACAGTTGAGACACATAGCACAGTTAAGACACGTAGCACAGTTCAGACACGTAGCACAGTTAAGACACATAGCACAGTTAAGCACAGTTAAGACACGTAGCACAGTTAAGACACATAGCACAGTTAAGCACAGTTAAGACACGTAGCACAGTTAAGACACATAGCACAGTTAAGACACGTAGCACAGTTAAAACACATAGCACAGTTAAGACACATAGCACAGTTGAGGCACGTAGCACAGTTGAGACACGTAGCACAGTTAAGACACGTAGCACAGTTCAGACACGTAGCACAGTTAAGACACATAGCACAGTTAAGACACATAGCACAGTTAAGACACGTAGCACAGTTAAGACACATAGCACAGTTAAGACACTTAGCACAGTTAAGACACATAGCACAGTTGAGACACGTAGCACACTTAAGCACAGTTAAGACACGTAGCACAGTTAAGACACATAGCACAGTTGAGACACATAGCACAGTTAAGACACATAGCACAGTTAAGACACATAGCACAGTTAAGACACTTAGCACAGTTGAGACACATAGCACAGTTAAGACACATAGCACAGTTAAGGACAGTTAAGACACATAGCACAGTTGAGACACATAGCACAGTTAACACACGTAGCACAGTTAACACACATAGCACAGTTAAGACACGTAGCACAGTTAAGACACATAACACAGTTGAGACACGTAGCACAGTTAAGACACATAGCACAGTTAAGACACATAGCACAGTTGAGACACATAGCACAGTTAAGACACATAGCACAGTTAAGCACAGTTAAGACACGTGGCACAGTTAAGACACGTAGCACAGTTAAGACACATAGCACAGTTAAGACACATAGCACAGTTGAGACACATAGCACAGTTAAGACAAATAGCACAGTTAAGCAGAGTTAAGACACGTAGCACAGTTAAGCACAGTTAAGACACGTAGCACAGTTAAGACACAGCAAAGTTAAGACACATAGCACAGTTGAGACACATAGCACAGTTAAGACACATAGCACAGTTAAGCACAGTTAAGACACGTGGCACAGTTAAGACACGTAGCACAGTTGAGACACATAGCACAGTTAAGACACGTAGCACAGTTCAGACACGTAGCACAGTTAAGACACATAGCACAGTTAAGACAAATAGCACAGTTAAGCAGAGTTAAGACACGTAGCACAGTTAAGCACAGTTAAGACACGTAGCACAGTTAAGACACATAGCAAAGTTAAGACACGTAGCACAGTTGAGACACGTAGCACAGTTAAGACACATAACACAGTTGAGACACGTAGCACAGTTAAGACACATAGCACAGTTAAGACACATAGCACAGTTGAGACACATAGCACAGTTAAGACACATAGCACAGTTAAGCACAGTTAAGACACGTAGCACAGTTAAGACACGTAGCACAGTTGAGACACATAGCACAGTTAAGACACGTAGCACAGTTCAGACACGTAGCACAGTTAAGACACATAGCACAGTTAAGCACAGTTAAGACACGTAGCACAGTTAAGACACATAGCACAGTTAAGCACAGTTAAGACACGTAGCACAGTTAAGACACATAGCACAGTTAAGACACGTAGCACAGTTAAAACACATAGCACGGTTAAGACACATAGCACAGTTGAGGCACGTAGCACAGTTGAGACACGTAGCACAGTTAAGACACGTAGCACAGTTCAGACACGTAGCACAGTTAAGACACATAGCACAGTTAAGACACATAGCACAGTTAAGACACTTAGCACAGTTAAGACACATAGCACAGTTGAGACACATAGCACAGTTAAGACACATAGCACAGTTAAGACACGTAGCACAGTTAAGACACATAGCACAGTTAAGACACTTAGCACAGTTAAGACACATAGCACAGTTGAGACACGTAGCACACTTAAGCACAGTTAAGACACGTAGCACAGTTAAGACACATAGCACAGTTGAGACACATAGCACAGTTAAGACACATAGCACAGTTAAGACACATAGCACAGTTGAGACACGTAGCACAGTTAAGACACTTAGCACAGTTGAGACACATAGCACAGTTAAGACACATAGCACAGTTAAGGACAGTTAAGACACATAGCACAGTTAACACACGTAGCACAGTTAACACACGTAGCACAGTTAACACACATAGCACAGTTAAGACACGTAGCACAGTTCAGACACGTAGCACAGTTAAGACACATAACACAGTTGAGACACGTAGCACAGTTAAGACACATAGCACAGTTAAGACACATAGCACAGTTGAGACACATAGCACAGTTAAGACACATAGCACAGTTAAGCACAGTTAAGACACGTGGCACAGTTAAGACACGTAGCACAGTTGAGACACATAGCACAGTTAAGACACGTAGCACAGTTCAGACACGTAGCACAGTTAAGACACATAGCACAGTTAAGCACAGTTAAGACACGTAGCACAGTTAAGACACGTAGCACAGTTAAGCACAGTTAAGACACATAGCACATTTAAGACACGTAGCACAGTTAAAACACATAGCACAGTTAAGACACGTAGCACAGTTAAGACACATAGCACAGTTAAGACACTTAGCACAGTTGAGACACGTAGCACAGTTAAGACACATAGCACAGTTAAGACACGTAGCACAGTTAAGACACATAGCACAGTTAAGACACATAGCACAGTTGAGACACATAGCACAGTTAAGACACATAGCACAGTTAAGACACATAGCACAGTTGAGACACGTAGCACAGTTAAGACACATAGCACAGTTAAGACACTTAGCACAGTTAAGACACATAGCACAGTTGAGACACGTAGCACAGTTAAGCACAGTTAAGACACATAGCACAGTTAAGACACGTAGCACAGTTAAAACACATAGCACAGTTATACACGTAGCACAGTTAAGACACATAGCACAGTTAAGACACATAGCACAGTTAAGAAACATAGCACAGTTGAGACACGTAGCACAGTTGAGACACATAGCACAGTTAAGAAACATAGCACAGTTAAGACATGTAGCACAGTTGAGACACATAGCACAGTTAAGAAACATAGCACAGTTAAGACACATAGCACAGTTAAGACACTTAGCACAGTTAAGAAACATAGCATAGTTGAGACACATAGCACAGTTAAGACTCATAGCACAGTTAAGCACAGTTAAGACACGTAGCACAGTTAAGACACGTAGCACAGTTGAGACACATAGCACAGTTAAGACACGTAGCACAGTTCAGACACGTAGCACAGTTAGGACACATAGCACAGTTAAGCACAGTTAAGACACGTAGCACAGTTAAGACACGTAGTACAGTTAAGCAAAGTTAAGACACATAGCACAGTTAAGACACTTAGCATAGTTGAGACACGTAGCACAGTTAAGACACATAGCACAGTTAAGACACATAGCACAGTTAAGACACTTAGCACAGTTAAGACACATAGCACAGTTGAGACACGTAGCACAGTTAAGACACGTAGCACAGTTACGACACATAGCACAGTTGAGACACGTAGCACAGTTAAGACACATAGCACAGTTAAGACACGTAGCACAGTTGAGACACGTAGCACAGTTAAGACACATAGCACAGTTAAGACACATAGCACAGTTGAGACACATAGCACAGTTAAGACAAATAGCACAGTTAAGCACAGTTAAGACACGTAGCACAGTTAAGCACAGTTAAGACACGTAGCACAGTTAAGACACATAGCAAAGTTAAGACACGTAGCACAGTTGAGACACGTAGCACAGTTAAGACACATAACACAGTTAAGACACATAGCACAGTTAAGACACTTAGCACAGTTAAGACACATAGCACAGTTGAGACACATAGCACAGTTAAGACACATAGCACAGTTAAGCACAGTTAAGACACGTAGCACAGTTAAGACACGTAGCACAGTTGAGACACATAGCACAGTTAAGACACGTAGCACAGTTCAGACACGTAGCACAGTTAAGACACATAGCACAGTTAAGACACATAGCACAGTTGAGACACATAGCACAGTTAAGACACATAGCACAGTTAAGCACAGTTAAGACACGTGGCACAGTTAAGACACGTAGCACAGTTGAGACACATAGCACAGTTAAGACACGTAGCACAGTTCAGACACGTAGCACAGTTAAGACACATAGCACAGTTAAGCACAGTTAAGACACGTAGCACAGTTAAGACACGTAGCACAGTTAAGCACAGTTAAGACACATAGCACATTTAAGACACGTAGCACAGTTAAAACACATAGCACAGTTAAGACACGTAGCACAGTTAAGACACATAGCACAGTTAAGACACTTAGCACAGTTGAGACACGTAGCACAGTTAAGACACATAGCACAGTTAAGACACGTAGCACAGTTAAGACACATAGCACAGTTAAGACACATAGCACAGTTAAGACACATAGCACAGTTAAGACACGTAGCACAGTTAAAACACATAGCACGGTTAAGACACATAGCACAGTTGAGGCACGTAGCACAGTTGAGACACGTAGCACAGTTAAGACACGTAGCACAGTTCAGACACGTAGCACAGTTAAGACACATAGCACAGTTAAGACACATAGCACAGTTAAGACACTTAGCACAGTTAAGACACATAGCACAGTTGAGACACATAGCACAGTTAAGACACATAGCACAGTTAAGACACGTAGCACAGTTAAGACACATAGCACAGATAAGACACTTAGCACAGTTAAGACACATAGCACAGTTGAGACACGTAGCACACTTAAGCACAGTTAAGACACGTAGCACAGTTAAGACACATAGCACAGTTGAGACACATAGCACAGTTAAGACACATAGCACAGTTAAGACACATAGCACAGTTGAGACACGTAGCACAGTTCAGACACATAGCACAGTTAAGCACAGTTAAGACACATAGCACAGTTGAGACACATAGCACAGTTCAGACACGTAGCACAGTTAAGACACATAGCACAGTTAAGCACAGTTAAGACACGTAGCACAGTTAAGACACATAGCACAGTTAAGCACAGTTAAGACACGTAGCACAGTTAAGACACATAGCACAGTTAAGACACGTAGCACAGTTAAAACACATAGCACAGTTAAGACACATAGCACAGTTGAGGCACGTAGCACAGTTGAGACACGTAGCACAGTTAAGACACGTAGCACAGTTCAGACACGTAGCACAGTTAAGACACATAGCACAGTTAAGACACATAGCACAGTTAAGACACGTAGCACAGTTAAGACACATAGCACAGTTAAGACACTTAGCACAGTTAAGACACATAGCACAGTTGAGACACGTAGCACACTTAAGCACAGTTAAGACACGTAGCACAGTTAAGACACATAGCACAGTTGAGACACATAGCACAGTTAAGACACATAGCACAGTTAAGACACATAGCACAGTTAAGACACTTAGCACAGTTGAGACACATAGCACAGTTAAGACACATAGCACAGTTAAGGACAGTTAAGACACATAGCACAGTTGAGACACATAGCACAGTTAACACACGTAGCACAGTTAACACACATAGCACAGTTAAGACACGTAGCACAGTTAAGACACATAACACAGTTGAGACACGTAGCACAGTTAAGACACATAGCACAGTTGAGACACATAGCACAGTTAAGACACATAGCACAGTTAAGCACAGTTAAGACACGTGGCACAGTTAAGACACGTAGCACAGTTAAGACACATAGCACAGTTAAGACACATAGCACAGTTGAGACACATAGCACAGTTAAGACAAATAGCACAGTTAAGCAGAGTTAAGACACGTAGCACAGTTAAGCACAGTTAAGACACGTAGCACAGTTAAGACACATAGCAAAGTTAAGACACATAGCACAGTTGAGACACATAGCACAGTTAAGACACATAGCACAGTTAAGCACAGTTAAGACACGTGGCACAGTTAAGACACGTAGCACAGTTGAGACACATAGCACAGTTAAGACACGTAGCACAGTTCAGACACGTAGCACAGTTAAGACACATAGCACAGTTAAGACAAATAGCACAGTTAAGCAGAGTTAAGACACGTAGCACAGTTAAGCACAGTTAAGACACGTAGCACAGTTAAGACACATAGCAAAGTTAAGACACGTAGCACAGTTGAGACACGTAGCACAGTTAAGACACATAACACAGTTGAGACACGTAGCACAGTTAAGACACATAGCACAGTTAAGACACATAGCACAGTTGAGACACATAGCACAGTTAAGACACATAGCACAGTTAAGCACAGTTAAGACACGTAGCACAGTTAAGACACGTAGCACAGTTGAGACACATAGCACAGTTAAGACACGTAGCACAGTTCAGACACGTAGCACAGTTAAGACACATAGCACAGTTAAGCACAGTTAAGACACGTAGCACAGTTAAGACACATAGCACAGTTAAGCACAGTTAAGACACGTAGCACAGTTAAGACACATAGCACAGTTAAGACACGTAGCACAGTTAAAACACATAGCACGGTTAAGACACATAGCACAGTTGAGGCACGTAGCACAGTTGAGACACGTAGCACAGTTAAGACACGTAGCACAGTTCAGACACGTAGCACAGTTAAGACACATAGCACAGTTAAGACACATAGCACAGTTAAGACACTTAGCACAGTTAAGACACATAGCACAGTTGAGACACATAGCACAGTTAAGACACATAGCACAGTTAAGACACGTAGCACAGTTAAGACACATAGCACAGTTAAGACACTTAGCACAGTTAAGACACATAGCACAGTTGAGACACGTAGCACACTTAAGCACAGTTAAGACACGTAGCACAGTTAAGACACATAGCACAGTTGAGACACATAGCACAGTTAAGACACATAGCACAGTTAAGACACATAGCACAGTTGAGACACGTAGCACAGTTAAGACACTTAGCACAGTTGAGACACATAGCACAGTTAAGACACATAGCACAGTTAAGGACAGTTAAGACACATAGCACAGTTAACACACGTAGCACAGTTAACACACGTAGCACAGTTAACACACATAGCACAGTTAAGACACGTAGCACAGTTCAGACACGTAGCACAGTTAAAACACATAACACAGTTGAGACACGTAGCACAGTTAAGACACATAGCACAGTTAAGACACATAGCACAGTTGAGACACATAGCACAGTTAAGACACATAGCACAGTTAAGCACAGTTAAGACACGTGGCACAGTTAAGACACGTAGCACAGTTGAGACACATAGCACAGTTAAGACACGTAGCACAGTTCAGACACGTAGCACAGTTAAGACACATAGCACAGTTAAGCACAGTTAAGACACGTAGCACAGTTAAGACACGTAGCACAGTTAAGCACAGTTAAGACACATAGCACATTTAAGACACGTAGCACAGTTAAAACACATAGCACAGTTAAGACACGTAGCACAGTTAAGACACATAGCACAGTTAAGACACTTAGCACAGTTGAGACACGTAGCACAGTTAAGACACATAGCACAGTTAAGACACGTAGCACAGTTAAGACACATAGCACAGTTAAGACACATAGCACAGTTGAGACACATAGCACAGTTAAGACACATAGCACAGTTAAGACACATAGCACAGTTGAGACACGTAGCACAGTTAAGACACATAGCACAGTTAAGACACTTAGCACAGTTAAGACACATAGCACAGTTGAGACACGTAGCACAGTTAAGCACAGTTAAGACACATAGCACAGTTAAGACACGTAGCACAGTTAAAACACATAGCACAGTTATACACGTAGCACAGTTAAGACACATAGCACAGTTAAGACACATAGCACAGTTAAGAAACATAGCACAGTTGAGACACGTAGCACAGTTGAGACACATAGCACAGTTAAGAAACATAGCACAGTTAAGACATGTAGCACAGTTGAGACACATAGCACAGTTAAGAAACATAGCACAGTTAAGACACATAGCACAGTTAAGACACTTAGCACAGTTAAGAAACATAGCATAGTTGAGACACATAGCACAGTTAAGACTCATAGCACAGTTAAGCACAGTTAAGACACGTAGCACAGTTAAGACACGTAGCACAGTTGAGACACATAGCACAGTTAAGACACGTAGCACAGTTCAGACACGTAGCACAGTTAGGACACATAGCACAGTTAAGCACAGTTAAGACACGTAGCACAGTTAAGACACGTAGTACAGTTAAGCAAAGTTAAGACACATAGCACAGTTAAGACACTTAGCATAGTTGAGACACGTAGCACAGTTAAGACACATAGCACAGTTAAGACACATAGCACAGTTAAGACACTTAGCACAGTTAAGACACATAGCACAGTTGAGACACGTAGCACAGTTAAGACACGTAGCACAGTTACGACACATAGCACAGTTGAGACACGTAGCACAGTTAAGACACATAGCACAGTTAAGACACGTAGCACAGTTGAGACACGTAGCACAGTTAAGACACATAGCACAGTTAAGACACATAGCACAGTTGAGACACATAGCACAGTTAAGACAAATAGCACAGTTAAGCACAGTTAAGACACGTAGCACAGTTAAGCACAGTTAAGACACGTAGCACAGTTAAGACACATAGCAAAGTTAAGACACGTAGCACAGTTGAGACACGTAGCACAGTTAAGACACATAACACAGTTAAGACACATAGCACAGTTAAGACACTTAGCACAGTTAAGACACATAGCACAGTTGAGACACATAGCATTGTTAAGACACATAGCACAGTTAAGCACAGTTAAGACACGTAGCACAGTTAAGACACGTAGCACAGTTGAGACACATAGCACAGTTAAGACACGTAGCACAGTTCAGACACGTAGCACAGTTAAGACACATAGCACAGTTAAGCACAGTTAAGACACGTAGCACAGTTAAGACACATAGCACAGTTAAGACACATAGCACAGTTAAGACACGTAGCACAGTTAAAACACATAGCACGGTTAAGACACATAGCACAGTTGAGGCACGTAGCACAGTTGAGACACGTAGCACAGTTAAGACACGTAGCACAGTTCAGACACGTAGCACAGTTAAGACACATAGCACAGTTAAGACACATAGCACAGTTAAGACACTTAGCACAGTTAAGACACATAGCACAGTTGAGACACATAGCACAGTTAAGACACATAGCACAGTTAAGACACGTAGCACAGTTAAGACACATAGCACAGATAAGACACTTAGCACAGTTAAGACACATAGCACAGTTGAGACACGTAGCACACTTAAGCACAGTTAAGACACGTAGCACAGTTAAGACACATAGCACAGTTGAGACACATAGCACAGTTAAGACACATAGCACAGTTAAGACACATAGCACAGTTGAGACACGTAGCACAGTTCAGACACTTAGCATAGTTGAGACACATAGCACAGTTAAGACACATAGCACAGTTAAGGACAGTTAAGACACATAGCACAGTTAACACACGTAGCACAGTTAACACACGTAGCACAGTTAACACACATAGCACAGTTAAGACACGTAGCACAGTTCAGACACGTAGCACAGTTAAGACACATAACACAGTTGAGACACGTAGCACAGTTAAGACACATAGCACAGTTAAGACACATAGCACAGTTGAGACACATAGCACAGTTAAGACACATAGCACAGTTAAGCACAGTTAAGACACGTGGCACAGTTAAGACACGTAGCACAGTTGAGACACATAGCACAGTTAAGACACATAGCACAGTTAAGGACAGTTAAGACACATAGCACAGTTAACACACGTAGCACAGTTAACACACGTAGCACAGTTAACACACATAGCACAGTTAAGACACGTAGCACAGTTCAGACACGTAGCACAGTTAAGACACATAACACAGTTGAGACACGTAGCACAGTTAAGACACATAGCACAGTTAAGACACATAGCACAGTTGAGACACATAGCACAGTTAAGACACATAGCACAGTTAAGCACAGTTAAGACACGTGGCACAGTTAAGACACGTAGCACAGTTGAGACACATAGCACAGTTAAGACACGTAGAACAGTTCAGACACGTAGCACAGTTAAGACACATAGCACAGTTAAGCACAGTTAAGACACGTAGCACAGTTAAGACACGTAGCACAGTTAAGCACAGTTAAGACACATAGCACATTTAAGACACGTAGCACAGTTAAAACACATAGCACAGTTAAGACACGTAGCACAGTTAAGACACATAGCACAGTTAAGACACATAGCACAGTTAAGACACATAGCACAGTTAAGGACAGTTAAGACACATAGCACAGTTGAGACACATAGCACAGTTAACACACGTAGCACAGTTAACACACATAGCACAGTTAAGACACGTAGCACAGTTAAGACACATAACACAGTTGAGACACGTAGCACAGTTAAGACACATAGCACAGTTGAGACACATAGCACAGTTAAGACACATAGCACAGTTAAGCACAGTTAAGACACGTGGCACAGTTAAGACACGTAGCACAGTTAAGACACATAGCACAGTTAAGACACATAGCACAGTTGAGACACATAGCACAGTTAAGACAAATAGCACAGTTAAGCAGAGTTAAGACACGTAGCACAGTTAAGCACAGTTAAGACACGTAGCACAGTTAAGACACATAGCAAAGTTAAGACACATAGCACAGTTGAGACACATAGCACAGTTAAGACACATAGCACAGTTAAGCACAGTTAAGACACGTGGCACAGTTAAGACACGTAGCACAGTTGAGACACATAGCACAGTTAAGACACGTAGCACAGTTCAGACACGTAGCACAGTTAAGACACATAGCACAGTTAAGACAAATAGCACAGTTAAGCAGAGTTAAGACACGTAGCACAGTTAAGCACAGTTAAGACACGTAGCACAGTTAAGACACATAGCAAAGTTAAGACACGTAGCACAGTTGAGACACGTAGCACAGTTAAGACACATAACACAGTTGAGACACGTAGCACAGTTAAGACACATAGCACAGTTAAGACACATAGCACAGTTGAGACACATAGCACAGTTAAGACACATAGCACAGTTAAGCACAGTTAAGACACGTAGCACAGTTAAGACACGTAGCACAGTTGAGACACATAGCACAGTTAAGACACGTAGCACAGTTCAGACACGTAGCACAGTTAAGACACATAGCACAGTTAAGCACAGTTAAGACACGTAGCACAGTTAAGACACATAGCACAGTTAAGCACAGTTAAGACACGTAGCACAGTTAAGACACATAGCACAGTTAAGACACGTAGCACAGTTAAAACACATAGCACGGTTAAGACACATAGCACAGTTGAGGCACGTAGCACAGTTGAGACACGTAGCACAGTTAAGACACGTAGCACAGTTCAGACACGTAGCACAGTTAAGACACATAGCACAGTTAAGACACATAGCACAGTTAAGACACTTAGCACAGTTAAGACACATAGCACAGTTGAGACACATAGCACAGTTAAGACACATAGCACAGTTAAGACACGTAGCACAGTTAAGACACATAGCACAGTTAAGACACTTAGCACAGTTAAGACACATAGCACAGTTGAGACACGTAGCACACTTAAGCACAGTTAAGACACGTAGCACAGTTAAGACACATAGCACAGTTGAGACACATAGCACAGTTAAGACACATAGCACAGTTAAGACACATAGCACAGTTGAGACACGTAGCACAGTTAAGACACTTAGCACAGTTGAGACACATAGCACAGTTAAGACACATAGCACAGTTAAGGACAGTTAAGACACATAGCACAGTTAACACACGTAGCACAGTTAACACACGTAGCACAGTTAACACACATAGCACAGTTAAGACACGTAGCACAGTTCAGACACGTAGCACAGTTAAAACACATAACACAGTTGAGACACGTAGCACAGTTAAGACACATAGCACAGTTAAGACACATAGCACAGTTGAGACACATAGCACAGTTAAGACACATAGCACAGTTAAGCACAGTTAAGACACGTGGCACAGTTAAGACACGTAGCACAGTTGAGACACATAGCACAGTTAAGACACGTAGCACAGTTCAGACACGTAGCACAGTTAAGACACATAGCACAGTTAAGCACAGTTAAGACACGTAGCACAGTTAAGACACGTAGCACAGTTAAGCACAGTTAAGACACATAGCACATTTAAGACACGTAGCACAGTTAAAACACATAGCACAGTTAAGACACGTAGCACAGTTAAGACACATAGCACAGTTAAGACACTTAGCACAGTTGAGACACGTAGCACAGTTAAGACACATAGCACAGTTAAGACACGTAGCACAGTTAAGACACATAGCACAGTTAAGACACATAGCACAGTTGAGACACATAGCACAGTTAAGACACATAGCACAGTTAAGACACATAGCACAGTTGAGACACGTAGCACAGTTAAGACACATAGCACAGTTAAGACACTTAGCACAGTTAAGACACATAGCACAGTTGAGACACGTAGCACAGTTAAGCACAGTTAAGACACATAGCACAGTTAAGACACGTAGCACAGTTAAAACACATAGCACAGTTATACACGTAGCACAGTTAAGACACATAGCACAGTTAAGACACATAGCACAGTTAAGAAACATAGCACAGTTGAGACACGTAGCACAGTTGAGACACATAGCACAGTTAAGAAACATAGCACAGTTAAGACATGTAGCACAGTTGAGACACATAGCACAGTTAAGAAACATAGCACAGTTAAGACACATAGCACAGTTAAGACACTTAGCACAGTTAAGAAACATAGCATAGTTGAGACACATAGCACAGTTAAGACTCATAGCACAGTTAAGCACAGTTAAGACACGTAGCACAGTTAAGACACGTAGCACAGTTGAGACACATAGCACAGTTAAGACACGTAGCACAGTTCAGACACGTAGCACAGTTAGGACACATAGCACAGTTAAGCACAGTTAAGACACGTAGCACAGTTAAGACACGTAGTACAGTTAAGCAAAGTTAAGACACATAGCACAGTTAAGACACTTAGCATAGTTGAGACACGTAGCACAGTTAAGACACATAGCACAGTTAAGACACATAGCACAGTTAAGACACTTAGCACAGTTAAGACACATAGCACAGTTGAGACACGTAGCACAGTTAAGACACGTAGCACAGTTACGACACATAGCACAGTTGAGACACGTAGCACAGTTAAGACACATAGCACAGTTAAGACACGTAGCACAGTTGAGACACGTAGCACAGTTAAGACACATAGCACAGTTAAGACACATAGCACAGTTGAGACACATAGCACAGTTAAGACAAATAGCACAGTTAAGCACAGTTAAGACACGTAGCACAGTTAAGCACAGTTAAGACACGTAGCACAGTTAAGACACATAGCAAAGTTAAGACACGTAGCACAGTTGAGACACGTAGCACAGTTAAGACACATAACACAGTTAAGACACATAGCACAGTTAAGACACTTAGCACAGTTAAGACACATAGCACAGTTGAGACACATAGCATTGTTAAGACACATAGCACAGTTAAGCACAGTTAAGACACGTAGCACAGTTAAGACACGTAGCACAGTTGAGACACATAGCACAGTTAAGACACGTAGCACAGTTCAGACACGTAGCACAGTTAAGACACATAGCACAGTTAAGCACAGTTAAGACACGTAGCACAGTTAAGACACATAGCACAGTTAAGACACATAGCACAGTTAAGACACGTAGCACAGTTAAAACACATAGCACGGTTAAGACACATAGCACAGTTGAGGCACGTAGCACAGTTGAGACACGTAGCACAGTTAAGACACGTAGCACAGTTCAGACACGTAGCACAGTTAAGACACATAGCACAGTTAAGACACATAGCACAGTTAAGACACTTAGCACAGTTAAGACACATAGCACAGTTGAGACACATAGCACAGTTAAGACACATAGCACAGTTAAGACACGTAGCACAGTTAAGACACATAGCACAGATAAGACACTTAGCACAGTTAAGACACATAGCACAGTTGAGACACGTAGCACACTTAAGCACAGTTAAGACACGTAGCACAGTTAAGACACATAGCACAGTTGAGACACATAGCACAGTTAAGACACATAGCACAGTTAAGACACATAGCACAGTTGAGACACGTAGCACAGTTCAGACACTTAGCATAGTTGAGACACATAGCACAGTTAAGACACATAGCACAGTTAAGGACAGTTAAGACACATAGCACAGTTAACACACGTAGCACAGTTAACACACGTAGCACAGTTAACACACATAGCACAGTTAAGACACGTAGCACAGTTCAGACACGTAGCACAGTTAAGACACATAACACAGTTGAGACACGTAGCACAGTTAAGACACATAGCACAGTTAAGACACATAGCACAGTTGAGACACATAGCACAGTTAAGACACATAGCACAGTTAAGCACAGTTAAGACACGTGGCACAGTTAAGACACGTAGCACAGTTGAGACACATAGCACAGTTAAGACACATAGCACAGTTAAGGACAGTTAAGACACATAGCACAGTTAACACACGTAGCACAGTTAACACACGTAGCACAGTTAACACACATAGCACAGTTAAGACACGTAGCACAGTTCAGACACGTAGCACAGTTAAGACACATAACACAGTTGAGACACGTAGCACAGTTAAGACACATAGCACAGTTAAGACACATAGCACAGTTGAGACACATAGCACAGTTAAGACACATAGCACAGTTAAGCACAGTTAAGACACGTGGCACAGTTAAGACACGTAGCACAGTTGAGACACATAGCACAGTTAAGACACGTAGAACAGTTCAGACACGTAGCACAGTTAAGACACATAGCACAGTTAAGCACAGTTAAGACACGTAGCACAGTTAAGACACGTAGCACAGTTAAGCACAGTTAAGACACATAGCACATTTAAGACACGTAGCACAGTTAAAACACATAGCACAGTTAAGACACGTAGCACAGTTAAGACACATAGCACAGTTAAGACACTTAGCACAGTTGAGACACGTAGCACAGTTAAGACACATAGCACAGTTAAGACACGTAGCACAGTTAAGACACATAGCACAGTTAAGACACATAGCACAGTTGAGACACATAGCGTAGTTAAGACACATAGCACAGTTAAGACACATAGCACAGTTGAGACACGTAGCACAGTCAAGACACATAGCACAGTTAAGACACTTAGCACAGTTAAGACACATAGCACAGTTGAGACACGTAGCACAGTTAAGCACAGTTAAGACACATAGCACAGTTAAGACACGTAGCACAGTTAAAACACATAGCACAGTTAAGACACGTAGCACAGTTAAGACACATAGCACAGTTAAGACACATAGCACAGTTAAGAAACATAGCACAGTTGAGACACGTAGCACAGTTGAGACACATAGCACAGTTAAGAAACATAGCACAGTTAAGACACGTAGCACAGTTGAGACACATAGCACAGTTAAGAAACATAGCACAGTTAAGACACATAGCACAGTTAAGACACTTAGCACAGTTAAGAAACATAGCACAGTTGAGACACATAGCACAGTTAAGACACATAGCACAGTTAAGCACAGTTAAGACACGTAGCACAGTTAAGACACGTAGCACAGTTGAGACACATAGCACAGTTAAGACACGTAGCACAGTTCAGACACGTAGCACAGTTAAGACACATAGCACAGTTAAGCACAGTTAAGACACGTAGCACAGTTAAGACACGTAGCACAGTTAAGCACAGTTAAGACACATAGCACAGTTAAGACACTTAGCATAGTTGAGACACGTAGCACAGTTAAGACACATAGCACAGTTAAGACACATAGCACAGTTAAGACACATAGCACAGTTAAGACACTTAGCACAGTTAAGACACATAGCACAGTTGAGACACGTAGCACAGTTAAGACACGTAGCACAGTTAAGACACATAGCACAGTTGAGACACGTAGCACAGTTAAGACACATAGCACAGTTAAGACACGTAGCACAGTTGAGACACGTAGCACAGTTAAGACACATAGCACAGTTAAGACACATAGCAGAGTTGAGACACATAGCACAGTTAAGACAAATAGCACAGTTAAGCACAGTTAAGACACGTAGCACAGTTAAGCACAGTTAAGACACGTAGCACAGTTAAGACACATAGCAAAGTTAAGACACGTAGCACAGTTGAGACACGTAGCACAGTTAAGACACATAACACAGTTGAGACACGTAGCACAGTTAAGACACATAGCACAGTTAAGACACATAGCACAGTTGAGACACATAGCACAGTTAAGACACATAGCACAGTTAAGCACAGTTAAGACACGTAGCACAGTTAAGACACGTAGCACAGTTGAGACACATAGCACAGTTAAGACACGTAGCACAGTTCAGACACGTAGCACAGTTAAGACACATAGCACAGTTAAGCACAGTTAAGACACGTAGCACAGTTAAGACACATAGCACAGTTAAGCACAGTTAAGACACGTAGCACAGTTAAGACACATAGCACAGTTAAGACACGTAGCACAGTTAAAACACATAGCACAGTTAAGACACAGCACAGTTGAGGCACGTAGCACAGTTGAGACACGTAGCACAGTTAAGACACGTAGCACAGTTCAGACACGTAGCACAGTTAAGACACATAGCACAGTTAAGACACATAGCACAGTTAAGACACTTAGCACAGTTAAGACACATAGCACAGTTGAGACACATAGCACAGTTAAGACACATAGCACAGTTAAGACACGTAGCACAGTTAAGACACATAGCACAGTTGAGACACGTAGCACACTTAAGCACAGTTAAGACACGTAGCACAGTTAAGACACATAGCACAGTTGAGACACATAGCACAGTTAAGACACATAGCACAGTTAAGACACATAGCACAGTTGAGACACGTAGCACAGTTAAGACACTTAGCACAGTTGAGACACATAGCACAGTTAAGACACATAGCACAGTTAAGGACAGTTAAGACACATAGCACAGTTAACACACGTAGCACAGTTAACACACGTAGCACAGTTAACACACATAGCACAGTTAAGACACGTAGCACAGTTCAGACACGTAGCACAGTTAAGACACATAACACAGTTGAGACACGTAGCACAGTTAAGACACATAGCACAGTTAAGACATATAGCACAGTTGAGACACATAGCACAGTTAAGACACATAGCACAGTTAAGCACAGTTCAGACACGTGGCACAGTTAAGACACGTAGCACAGTTGAGACACATAGCACAGTTAAGACACGTAGCACAGTTCAGACACGTAGCACAGTTAAGACACATAGCACAGTTAAGCACAGTTAAGACACGTAGCACAGTTAAGACACATAGCACAGTTAAGCACAGTTAAGACACATAGCACATTTAAGACACGTAGCACAGTTAAAACACATAGCACAGTTAAGACACGTAGCACAGTTAAGACACATAGCACAGTTAAGACACTTAGCACAGTTGAGACACGTAGCACAGTTAAGACACATAGCACAGTTAAGACACGTAGCACAGTTAAGACACATAGCACAGTTAAGACACATAGCACAGTTGAGACACATAGCACAGTTAAGAAACATAGCACAGTTAAGACACATAGCACAGTTAAGACACTTAGCACAGTTAAGAAACATAGCACAGTTGAGACACATAGCACAGTTAAGACACATAGCACAGTTAAGCACAGTTAAGACACGTAGCACAGTTAAGACACGTAGCACAGTTGAGACACGTAGCACAGTTAAGACACGTAGCACAGTTAAGACACATAGCACAGTTGAGACACGTAGCACAGTTAAGACACATAGCACAGTTAAGACACGTAGCACAGTTGAGACACGTAGCACAGTTAAGACACATAGCACAGTTAAGACACATAGCACAGTTGAGACACATAGCACAGTTAAGACAAATAGCACAGTTAAGCACAGTTAAGACACGTAGCACAGTTAAGCACAGTTAAGACACGTAGCACAGTTAAGACACATAGCAAAGTTAAGACACGTAGCACAGTTGAGACACGTAGCACAGTTAAGACACATAACACAGTTGAGACACGTAGCACAGTTAAGACACATAGCACAGTTAAGACACATAGCACAGTTGAGACACATAGCACAGTTAAGACAAATAGCACAGTTAAGCACAGTTAAGACACGTAGCACAGTTAAGACACGTAGCACAGTTGAGACACATAGCACAGTTAAGACACGTAGCACAGTTCAGACACGTAGCACAGTTAAGACACATAGCACAGTTAAGCACAGTTAAGACACGTAGCACAGTTAAGACACATAGCACAGTTAAGCACAGTTAAGACACGTAGCACAGTTAAGACACATAGCACAGTTAAGACACGTAGCACAGTTCAGACACGTAGCACAGTTAAGACACATAGCACAGTTAAGACACATAGCACAGTTAAGACACGTAGCACAGTTAAGACACATAGCACAGTTAAGACACTTAACACAGTTAAGACACATAGCACAGTTGAGACACGTAGCACACTTAAGCACAGTTAAGACACGTAGCACAGTTAAGACACATAGCACAGTTGAGACACATAGCACAGTTAAGACACATAGCACAGTTAAGACACATAGCACAGTTAAGACACTTAGCACAGTTAACACACGTAGCACAGTTAACACACGTAGCACAGTTAACACACATAGCACAGTTAAGACACGTAGCACAGTTCAGACACGTAGCACAGTTAAGACACATAACACAGTTGAGACACGTAGCACAGTTAAGACACATAGCACAGTTAAGACACATAGCACAGTTGAGACACATAGCACAGTTAAGACACATAGCACAGTTAAGCACAGTTAAGACACGTGGCACAGTTAAGACACGTAGCACAGTTAAGACACATAGCACAGTTAAGACACATAGCACAGTTGAGACACATAGCACAGTTAAGACAAATAGCACAGTTAAGCACAGTTAAGACACGTAGCAGAGTTAAGCACAGTTAAGACACGTAGCACAGTTAAGACACATAGCAAAGTTAAGACACGTAGCACAGTTGAGACACGTAGCACAGTTAAGACACATAACACAGTTGAGACACGTAGCACAGTTAAGACACATAGCACAGTTAAGACACATAGCACAGTTGAGACACATAGCACAGTTAAGCACAGTTAAGACACGTAGCACAGTTAAGACACGTAGCACAGTTGAGACACATAGCACAGTTAAGACACGTAGCACAGTTCAGACACGTAGCACAGTTAAGACACATAGCACAGTTAAGCACAGTTAAGACACGTAGCACAGTTAAGACACATAGCACAGTTAAGCACAGTTAAGACACGTAGCACAGTTAAGACACATAGCACAGTTAAGACACGTAGCACAGTTAAAACACATAGCACGGTTAAGACACATAGCACAGTTGAGGCACGTAGCACAGTTGAGACACGTAGCACAGTTAAGACACGTAGCACAGTTCAGACACGTAGCACAGTTAAGACACATAGCACAGTTAAGACACATAGCACAGTTAAGACACTTAGCACAGTTAAGACACATAGCACAGTTGAGACACGTAGCACAGTTAAGACACATAGCACAGTTAAGACACTTAGCACAGTTAAGACACATAGCACAGTTGAGACACGTAGCACACTTAAGCACAGTTAAGACACGTAGCACAGTTAAGACACATAGCACAGTTGAGACACATAGCACAGTTAAGACACATAGCACAGTTAAGACACATAGCACAGTTAAGACACGTAGCACAGTTAAGACACATAGCACAGTTAAGACACATAGAACAGTTGAGACACATAGCACAGTTAAGAAACATAGCACAGTTAAGACACATAGCACAGTTAAGACACTTAGCACAGTTAAGAAACATAGCACAGTTGAGACACATAGCACAGTTAAGACACATAGCACAGTTAAGCACAGTTAAGACACGTAGCACAGTTAAGACACGTAGCACAGTTGAGACACGTAGCACAGTTAAGACACGTAGCACAGTTAAGACACATAGCACAGTTGAGACACGTAGCACAGTTAAGACACATAGCACAGTTAAGACACGTAGCACAGTTGAGACACGTAGCACAGTTAAGACACATAGCACAGTTAAGACACATAGCACAGTTGAGACACATAGCACAGTTAAGACAAATAGCACAGTTAAGCACAGTTAAGACACGTAGCACAGTTAAGCACAGTTAAGACACGTAGCACAGTTAAGACACATAGCAAAGTTAAGACACGTAGCACAGTTGAGAGACGTAGCACAGTTAAGACACATAACACAGTTGAGACACGTAGCACAGTTAAGACACATAGCACAGTTAAGACACATAGCACAGTTGAGACACATAGCACAGTTAAGACAAATAGCACAGTTAAGCACAGTTAAGACACGTAGCACAGTTAAGACACGTAGCACAGTTGAGACACATAGCACAGTTAAGACACGTAGCACAGTTCAGACACGTAGCACAGTTAAGACACATAGCACAGTTAAGAACAGTTAAGACACGTAGCACAGTTAAGACACATAGCACAGTTAAGCACAGTTAAGACACGTAGCACAGTTAAGACACATAGCACAGTTAAGACACGTAGCACAGTTAAAACACATAGCACAGTTAAGACACATAGCACAGTTGAGGCACGTAGCACAGTTGAGACACGTAGCACAGTTAAGACACGTAGCACAGTTCAGACACGTAGCACAGTTAAGACACATAGCACAGTTAAGACACATAGCACAGTTAAGACACGTAGCACAGTTAAGACACATAGCACAGTTAAGACACTTAGCACAGTTAAGACACATAGCACAGTTGAGACACGTAGCACACTTAAGCACAGTTAAGACACGTAGCACAGTTAAGACACATAGCACAGTTGAGACACATAGCACAGTTAAGACACATAGCACAGTTAAGACACATAGCACAGTTAAGACACTTAGCACAGTTGAGACACATAGCACAGTTAAGACACATAGCACAGTTAAGGACAGTTAAGACACATAGCACAGTTAACACACGTAGCACAGTTAACACACGTAGCACAGTTAACACACATAGCACAGTTAAGACACGTAGCACAGTTCAGACACGTAGCACAGTTAAGACACATAACACAGTTGAGACACGTAGCACAGTTAAGACACATAGCACAGTTAAGACACATAGCACAGTTGAGACACATAGCACAGTTAAGACACATAGCACAGTTAAGCACAGTTAAGACACGTGGCACAGTTAAGACACGTAGCACAGTTAAGACACATAGCACAGTTAAGACACATAGCACAGTTGAGACACATAGCACAGTTAAGACAAATAGCACAGTTAAGCACAGTTAAGACACGTAGCAGAGTTAAGCACAGTTAAGACACGTAGCACAGTTAAGACACATAGCAAAGTTAAGACACGTAGCACAGTTGAGACACGTAGCACAGTTAAGACACATAACACAGTTGAGACACGTAGCACAGTTAAGACACATAGCACAGTTAAGACACATAGCACAGTTGAGACACATAGCACAGTTAAGACACATAGCACAGTTAAGCACAGTTAAGACACGTAGCACAGTTAAGACACGTAGCACAGTTGAGACACATAGCACAGTTAAGACACGTAGCACAGTTCAGACACGTAGCACAGTTAAGACACATAGCACAGTTAAGCACAGTTAAGACACGTAGCACAGTTAAGACACATAGCACAGTTAAGCACAGTTAAGACACGTAGCACAGTTAAGACACATAGCACAGTTAAGACACGTAGCACAGTTAAAACACATAGCACGGTTAAGACACATAGCACAGTTGAGGCACGTAGCACAGTTGAGACACGTAGCACAGTTAAGACACGTAGCACAGTTCAGACACGTAGCACAGTTAAGACACATAGCACAGTTAAGACACATAGCACAGTTAAGACACTTAGCACAGTTAAGACACATAGCACAGTTGAGACACATAGCACAGTTAAGACACATAGCACAGTTAAGACACGTAGCACAGTTAAGACACATAGCACAGTTAAGACACTTAGCACAGTTAAGACACATAGCACAGTTGAGACACGTAGCACACTTAAGCACAGTTAAGACACGTAGCACAGTTAAGACACATAGCACAGTTGAGACACATAGCACAGTTAAGACACATAGCACAGTTAAGACACATAGCACAGTTGAGACACGTAGCACAGTTAAGACACTTAGCACAGTTGAGACACATAGCACAGTTAAGACACATAGCACAGTTAAGGACAGTTAAGACACATAGCACAGTTAACACACGTAGCACAGTTAACACACGTAGCACAGTTAACACACATAGCACAGTTAAGACACGTAGCACAGTTCAGACACGTAGCACAGTTAAGACACATAACACAGTTGAGACACGTAGCACAGTTAAGACACATAGCACAGTTAAGACACATAGCACAGTTGAGACACATAGCACAGTTAAGACACATAGCACAGTTAAGCACAGTTAAGACACGTGGCACAGTTAAGACACGTAGCACAGTTGAGACACATAGCACAGTTAAGACACGTAGCACAGTTCAGACACGTAGCACAGTTAAGACACATAGCACAGTTAAGCACAGTTAAGACACGTAGCACAGTTAAGACACGTAGCACAGTTAAGCACAGTTAAGACACATAGCACATTTAAGACACGTAGCACAGTTAAAACACATAGCACAGTTAAGACACGTAGCACAGTTAAGACACATAGCACAGTTAAGACACTTAGCACAGTTGAGACACGTAGCACAGTTAAGACACATAGCACAGTTAAGACACGTAGCACAGTTAAGACACATAGCACAGTTGAGACACATAGCACAGTTAAGACACATAGCACAGTTGAGACACGTAGCACAGTTAAGACACATAGCACAGTTAAGACACTTAGCACAGTTAAGACACATAGCACAGTTGAGACACGTAGCACAGTTAAGCACAGTTAAGACACATAGCACAGTTAAGACACGTAGCACAGGTAAAACACATAGCACAGTTATACACGTAGCACAGTTAAGACACATAGCACAGTTAAGACACATAGCACAGTTAAGAAACATAGCACAGTTGAGACACGTAGCACAGTTGAGACACATAGCACAGTTAAGAAACATAGCACAGTTAAGACACGTAGCACAGTTGAGACACATAGCACAGTTAAGAAACATAGCACAGTTAAGACACATAGCACAGTTAAGACACTTAGCACAGTTAAGAAACATAGCATAGTTGAGACACATAGCACAGTTAAGACTCATAGCACAGTTAAGCACAGTTAAGACACGTAGCACAGTTAAGACACGTAGCACAGTTGAGACACATAGCACAGTTAAGACACGTAGCACAGTTCAGACACGTAGCACAGTTAAGACACATAGCACAGTTAAGCACAGTTAAGACACGTAGCACAGTTAAGACACGTAGCACAGTTAAGCACAGTTAAGACACATAGCACAGTTAAGACACTTAGCACAGTTAAGACACATAGCACAGTTGAGACACGTAGCACACTTAAGCACAGTTAAGACACGTAGCACAGTTAAGACACATAGCACAGTTGAGACACATAGCACAGTTAAGACACATAGCACAGTTAAGACACATAGCACAGTTGAGACACGTAGCACAGTTCAGACACTTAGCATAGTTGAGACACATAGCACAGTTAAGACACATAGCACAGTTAAGGACAGTTAAGACACATAGCACAGTTAACACACGTAGCACAGTTAACACACGTAGCACAGTTAACACACATAGCACAGTTAAGACACGTAGCACAGTTCAGACACGTAGCACAGTTAAGACACATAACACAGTTGAGACACGTAGCACAGTTAAGACACATAGCACAGTTAAGACACATAGCACAGTTGAGACACATAGCACAGTTAAGACACATAGCACAGTTAAGCACAGTTAAGACACGTGGCACAGTTAAGACACGTAGCACAGTTGAGACACATAGCACAGTTAAGACACATAGCACAGTTAAGGACAGTTAAGACACATAGCACAGTTAACACACGTAGCACAGTTAACACACGTAGCACAGTTAACACACATAGCACAGTTAAGACACGTAGCACAGTTCAGACACGTAGCACAGTTAAGACACATAACACAGTTGAGACACGTAGCACAGTTAAGACACATAGCACAGTTAAGACACATAGCACAGTTGAGACACATAGCACAGTTAAGACACATAGCACAGTTAAGCACAGTTAAGACACGTGGCACAGTTAAGACACGTAGCACAGTTGAGACACATAGCACAGTTAAGACACGTAGAACAGTTCAGACACGTAGCACAGTTAAGACACATAGCACAGTTAAGCACAGTTAAGACACGTAGCACAGTTAAGACACGTAGCACAGTTAAGCACAGTTAAGACACATAGCACATTTAAGACACGTAGCACAGTTAAAACACATAGCACAGTTAAGACACGTAGCACAGTTAAGACACATAGCACAGTTAAGACACTTAGCACAGTTGAGACACGTAGCACAGTTAAGACACATAGCACAGTTAAGACACGTAGCACAGTTAAGACACATAGCACAGTTAAGACACATAGCACAGTTGAGACACATAGCGTAGTTAAGACACATAGCACAGTTAAGACACATAGCACAGTTGAGACACGTAGCACAGTCAAGACACATAGCACAGTTAAGACACTTAGCACAGTTAAGACACATAGCACAGTTGAGACACGTAGCACAGTTAAGCACAGTTAAGACACATAGCACAGTTAAGACACGTAGCACAGTTAAAACACATAGCACAGTTAAGACACGTAGCACAGTTAAGACACATAGCACAGTTAAGACACATAGCACAGTTAAGAAACATAGCACAGTTGAGACACGTAGCACAGTTGAGACACATAGCACAGTTAAGAAACATAGCACAGTTAAGACACATAGCACAGTTAAGACACTTAGCACAGTTAAGAAACATAGCATAGTTGAGACACATAGCACAGTTAAGACTCATAGCACAGTTAAGCACAGTTAAGACACGTAGCACAGTTAAGACACGTAGCACAGTTGAGACACATAGCACAGTTAAGACACGTAGCACAGTTCAGACACGTAGCACAGTTAAGACACATAGCACAGTTAAGCACAGTTAAGACACGTAGCACAGTTAAGACACGTAGCACAGTTAAGCACAGTTAAGACACATAGCACAGTTAAGACACTTAGCACAGTTAAGACACATAGCACAGTTGAGACACGTAGCACACTTAAGCACAGTTAAGACACGTAGCACAGTTAAGACACATAGCACAGTTGAGACACATAGCACAGTTAAGACACATAGCACAGTTAAGACACATAGCACAGTTGAGACACGTAGCACAGTTCAGACACTTAGCATAGTTGAGACACATAGCACAGTTAAGACACATAGCACAGTTAAGGACAGTTAAGACACATAGCACAGTTAACACACGTAGCACAGTTAACACACGTAGCACAGTTAACACACATAGCACAGTTAAGACACGTAGCACAGTTCAGACACGTAGCACAGTTAAGACACATAACACAGTTGAGACACGTAGCACAGTTAAGACACATAGCACAGTTAAGACACATAGCACAGTTGAGACACATAGCACAGTTAAGACACATAGCACAGTTAAGCACAGTTAAGACACGTGGCACAGTTAAGACACGTAGCACAGTTGAGACACATAGCACAGTTAAGACACATAGCACAGTTAAGGACAGTTAAGACACATAGCACAGTTAACACACGTAGCACAGTTAACACACGTAGCACAGTTAACACACATAGCACAGTTAAGACACGTAGCACAGTTCAGACACGTAGCACAGTTAAGACACATAACACAGTTGAGACACGTAGCACAGTTAAGACACATAGCACAGTTAAGACACATAGCACAGTTGAGACACATAGCACAGTTAAGACACATAGCACAGTTAAGCACAGTTAAGACACGTGGCACAGTTAAGACACGTAGCACAGTTGAGACACATAGCACAGTTAAGACACGTAGAACAGTTCAGACACGTAGCACAGTTAAGACACATAGCACAGTTAAGCACAGTTAAGACACGTAGCACAGTTAAGACACGTAGCACAGTTAAGCACAGTTAAGACACATAGCACATTTAAGACACGTAGCACAGTTAAAACACATAGCACAGTTAAGACACGTAGCACAGTTAAGACACATAGCACAGTTAAGACACTTAGCACAGTTGAGACACGTAGCACAGTTAAGACACATAGCACAGTTAAGACACGTAGCACAGTTAAGACACATAGCACAGTTAAGACACATAGCACAGTTGAGACACATAGCGTAGTTAAGACACATAGCACAGTTAAGACACATAGCACAGTTGAGACACGTAGCACAGTCAAGACACATAGCACAGTTAAGACACTTAGCACAGTTAAGACACATAGCACAGTTGAGACACGTAGCACAGTTAAGCACAGTTAAGACACATAGCACAGTTAAGACACGTAGCACAGTTAAAACACATAGCACAGTTAAGACACGTAGCACAGTTAAGACACATAGCACAGTTAAGACACATAGCACAGTTAAGAAACATAGCACAGTTGAGACACGTAGCACAGTTGAGACACATAGCACAGTTAAGAAACATAGCACAGTTAAGACACGTAGCACAGTTGAGACACATAGCACAGTTAAGAAACATAGCACAGTTATGACACATAGCACAGTTAAGACACTTAGCACAGTTAAGAAACATAGCACCGTTGAGACACATAGCACAGTTAAGACACATAGCACAGTTAAGCACAGTTAAGACACGTAGCACAGTTAAGACACGTAGCACAGTTGAGACACATAGCACAGTTAAGACACGTAGCACAGTTCAGACACGTAGCACAGTTAAGACACATAGCACAGTTAAGCACAGTTAAGACACGTAGCACAGTTAAGACACGTAGCACAGTTAAGCACAGTTAAGACACATAGCACAGTTAAGACACTTAGCATAGTTGAGACACGTAGCACAGTTAAGACACATAGCACAGTTAAGACACATAGCACAGTTAAGACACATAGCACAGTTAAGACACTTAGCACAGTTAAGACACATAGCACAGTTGAGACACGTAGCACAGTTAAGACACGTAGCACAGTTAAGACACATAGCACAGTTGAGACACGTAGCACAGTTAAGACACATAGCACAGTTAAGACACGTAGCACAGTTGAGACACGTAGCACAGTTAAGACACATAGCACAGTTAAGACACATAGCAGAGTTGAGACACATAGCACAGTTAAGACAAATAGCACAGTTAAGCACAGTTAAGACACGTAGCACAGTTAAGCACAGTTAAGACACGTAGCACAGTTAAGACACATAGCAAAGTTAAGACACGTAGCACAGTTGAGACACGTAGCACAGTTAAGACACATAACACAGTTGAGACACGTAGCACAGTTAAGACACATAGCACAGTTAAGACACATAGCACAGTTGAGACACATAGCACAGTTAAGACACATAGCACAGTTAAGCACAGTTAAGACACGTAGCACAGTTAAGACACGTAGCACAGTTGAGACACATAGCACAGTTAAGACACGTAGCACAGTTCAGACACGTAGCACAGTTAAGACACATAGCACAGTTAAGCACAGTTAAGACACGTAGCACAGTTAAGACACATAGCACAGTTAAGCACAGTTAAGACACGTAGCACAGTTAAGACACATAGCACAGTTAAGACACGTAGCACAGTTAAAACACATAGCACAGTTAAGACACATAGCACAGTTGAGGCACGTAGCACAGTTGAGACACGTAGCACAGTTAAGACACGTAGCACAGTTCAGACACGTAGCACAGTTAAGACACATAGCACAGTTAAGACACATAGCACAGTTAAGACACTTAGCACAGTTAAGACACATAGCACAGTTGAGACACATAGCACAGTTAAGACACATAGCACAGTTAAGACACGTAGCACAGTTAAGACACATAGCACAGTTGAGACACGTAGCACACTTAAGCACAGTTAAGACACGTAGCACAGTTAAGACACATAGCACAGTTGAGACACATAGCACAGTTAAGACACATAGCACAGTTAAGACACATAGCACAGTTGAGACACGTAGCACAGTTAAGACACTTAGCACAGTTGAGACACATAGCACAGTTAAGACACATAGCACAGTTAAGGACAGTTAAGACACATAGCACAGTTAACACACGTAGCACAGTTAACACACGTAGCACAGTTAACACACATAGCACAGTTAAGACACGTAGCACAGTTCAGACACGTAGCACAGTTAAGACACATAACACAGTTGAGACACGTAGCACAGTTAAGACACATAGCACAGTTAAGGCATATAGCACAGTTGAGACACATAGCACAGTTAAGACACATAGCACAGTTAAGCACAGTTCAGACACGTGGCACAGTTAAGACACGTAGCACAGTTGAGACACATAGCACAGTTAAGACACGTAGCACAGTTCAGACACGTAGCACAGTTAAGACACATAGCACAGTTAAGCACAGTTAAGACACGTAGCACAGTTAAGACACATAGCACAGTTAAGCACAGTTAAGACACATAGCACATTTAAGACACGTAGCACAGTTAAAACACATAGCACAGTTAAGACACGTAGCACAGTTAAGACACATAGCACAGTTAAGACACATAGCACAGTTGAGACACATAGCACAGTTAAGAAACATAGCACAGTTAAGACACATAGCACAGTTAAGACACTTAGCACAGTTAAGAAACATAGCAAAGTTGAGACACATAGCACAGTTAAGACACATAGCACAGTTAAGCACAGTTAAGACACGTAGCACAGTTAAGACACGTAGCACAGTTGAGACACGTAGCACAGTTAAGACACGTAGCACAGTTAAGACACATAGCACAGTTGAGACACGTAGCACAGTTAAGACACATAGCACAGTTAAGACACGTAGCACAGTTGAGACACGTAGCACAGTTAAGACACATAGCACAGTTAAGACACATACCACAGTTGAGACACATAGCACAGTTAAGACAAATAGCACAGTTAAGCACAGTTAAGACACGTAGCACAGTTAAGCACAGTTAAGACACGTAGCACAGTTAAGACACATAGCAAAGTTAAGACACGTAGCACAGTTGAGACACGTAGCACAGTTAAGACACATAACACAGTTGAGACACGTAGCACAGTTAAGACACATAGCACAGTTAAGACACATAGCACAGTTGAGACACATAGCACAGTTAAGACAAATAGCACAGTTAAGCACAGTTAAGACACGTAGCACAGTTAAGACACGTAGCACAGTTGAGACACATAGCACAGTTAAGACACGTAGCACAGTTCAGACACGTAGCACAGTTAAGACACATAGCACAGTTAAGCACAGTTAAGACACGTAGCACAGCTAAGACACATAGCACAGTTAAGCACAGTTAAGACACGTAGCACAGTTAAGACACATAGCACAGTTAAGACACGTAGCACAGTTAAAACACATAGCACAGTTAAGACACATAGCACAGTTGAGGCACGTAGCACAGTTGAGACACGTAGCACAGTTAAGACACGTAGCACAGTTCAGACACGTAGCACAGTTAAGACACATAGCACAGTTAAGACACATAGCACAGTTAAGACACGTAGCACAGTTAAGACACATAGCACAGTTAAGACACTTAGCACAGTTAAGACACATAGCACAGTTGAGACACGTAGCACACTTAAGCACAGTTAAGACACGTAGCACAGTTAAGACACATAGCACAGTTGAGACACATAGCACAGTTAAGACACATAGCACAGTTAAGACACATAGCACAGTTAAGACACTTAGCACAGTTGAGACACATAGCACAGTTAAGACACATAGCACAGTTAAGGACAGTTAAGACACATAGCACAGTTAACACACGTAGCACAGTTAACACACGTAGCACAGTTAACACACATAGCACAGTTGAGACACATAGCACAGTTGAGACACATAGCACAGTTAAGACACATAGCACAGTTAAGCACAGTTAAGACACGTGGCACAGTTAAGACACGTAGCACAGTTAAGACACATAGCACAGTTAAGACACATAGCACAGTTGAGACACATAGCACAGTTAAGACAAATAGCACAGTTAAGCACAGTTAAGACACGTAGCAGAGTTAAGCACAGTTAAGACAGGTAGCACAGTTAAGACACATAGCAAAGTTAAGACACGTAGCACAGTTGAGACACGTAGCACAGTTAAGACACATAACACAGTTGAGACACGTAGCACAGTTAAGACACATAGCACAGTTAAGACACATAGCACAGTTGAGACACATAGCACAGTTAAGACACATAGCACAGTTAAGCACAGTTAAGACACGTAGCACAGTTAAGACACGTAGCACAGTTGAGACACATAGCACAGTTAAGACACGTAGCACAGTTCAGACACGTAGCACAGTTAAGACACATAGCACAGTTAAGCACAGTTAAGACACGTAGCACAGTTAAGACACATAGCACAGTTAAGCACAGTTAAGACACGTAGCACAGTTAAGACACATAGCACAGTTAAGACACATAGCACAGTTGAGACACATAGCACAGTTAAGAAACATAGCACAGTTAAGACACATAGCACAGTTAAGACACTTAGCACAGTTAAGAAACATAGCAAAGTTGAGACACATAGCACAGTTAAGACACATAGCACAGTTAAGCACAGTTAAGACACGTAGCACAGTTAAGACACGTAGCACAGTTGAGACACGTAGCACAGTTAAGACACGTAGCACAGTTAAGACACATAGCACAGTTGAGACACGTAGCACAGTTAAGACACATAGCACAGTTAAGACACGTAGCACAGTTGAGACACGTAGCACAGTTAAGACACATAGCACAGTTAAGACACATACCACAGTTGAGACACATAGCACAGTTAAGACAAATAGCACAGTTAAGCACAGTTAAGACACGTAGCACAGTTAAGCACAGTTAAGACACGTAGCACAGTTAAGACACATAGCAAAGTTAAGACACGTAGCACAGTTGAGACACGTAGCACAGTTAAGACACATAACACAGTTGAGACACGTAGCACAGTTAAGACACATAGCACAGTTAAGACACATAGCACAGTTGAGACACATAGCACAGTTAAGACAAATAGCACAGTTAAGCACAGTTAAGACACGTAGCACAGTTAAGACACGTAGCACAGTTGAGACACATAGCACAGTTAAGACACGTAGCACAGTTCAGACACGTAGCACAGTTAAGACACATAGCACAGTTAAGCACAGTTAAGACACGTAGCACAGCTAAGACACATAGCACAGTTAAGCACAGTTAAGACACGTAGCACAGTTAAGACACATAGCACAGTTAAGACACGTAGCACAGTTAAAACACATAGCACAGTTAAGACACATAGCACAGTTGAGGCACGTAGCACAGTTGAGACACGTAGCACAGTTAAGACACGTAGCACAGTTCAGACACGTAGCACAGTTAAGACACATAGCACAGTTAAGACACATAGCACAGTTAAGACACGTAGCACAGTTAAGACACATAGCACAGTTAAGACACTTAGCACAGTTAAGACACATAGCACAGTTGAGACACGTAGCACACTTAAGCACAGTTAAGACACGTAGCACAGTTAAGACACATAGCACAGTTGAGACACATAGCACAGTTAAGACACATAGCACAGTTAAGACACATAGCACAGTTAAGACACTTAGCACAGTTGAGACACATAGCACAGTTAAGACACATAGCACAGTTAAGGACAGTTAAGACACATAGCACAGTTAACACACGTAGCACAGTTAACACACGTAGCACAGTTAACACACATAGCACAGTTGAGACACATAGCACAGTTGAGACACATAGCACAGTTAAGACACATAGCACAGTTAAGCACAGTTAAGACACGTGGCACAGTTAAGACACGTAGCACAGTTAAGACACATAGCACAGTTAAGACACATAGCACAGTTGAGACACATAGCACAGTTAAGACAAATAGCACAGTTAAGCACAGTTAAGACACGTAGCAGAGTTAAGCACAGTTAAGACAGGTAGCACAGTTAAGACACATAGCAAAGTTAAGACACGTAGCACAGTTGAGACACGTAGCACAGTTAAGACACATAACACAGTTGAGACACGTAGCACAGTTAAGACACATAGCACAGTTAAGACACATAGCACAGTTGAGACACATAGCACAGTTAAGACACATAGCACAGTTAAGCACAGTTAAGACACGTAGCACAGTTAAGACACGTAGCACAGTTGAGACACATAGCACAGTTAAGACACGTAGCACAGTTCAGACACGTAGCACAGTTAAGACACATAGCACAGTTAAGCACAGTTAAGACACGTAGCACAGTTAAGACACATAGCACAGTTAAGCACAGTTAAGACACGTAGCACAGTTAAGACACATAGCACAGTTAAGACACATAGCACAGTTGAGACACATAGCACAGTTAAGAAACATAGCACAGTTAAGACACATAGCACAGTTAAGACACTTAGCACAGTTAAGAAACATAGCAAAGTTGAGACACATAGCACAGTTAAGACACATAGCACAGTTAAGCACAGTTAAGACACGTAGCACAGTTAAGACACGTAGCACAGTTGAGACACGTAGCACAGTTAAGACACGTAGCACAGTTAAGACACATAGCACAGTTGAGACACGTAGCACAGTTAAGACACATAGCACAGTTAAGACACGTAGCACAGTTGAGACACGTAGCACAGTTAAGACACATAGCACAGTTAAGACACATACCACAGTTGAGACACATAGCACAGTTAAGACAAATAGCACAGTTAAGCACAGTTAAGACACGTAGCACAGTTAAGCACAGTTAAGACACGTAGCACAGTTAAGACACATAGCAAAGTTAAGACACGTAGCACAGTTGAGACACGTAGCACAGTTAAGACACATAACACAGTTGAGACACGTAGCACAGTTAAGACACATAGCACAGTTAAGACACATAGCACAGTTGAGACACATAGCACAGTTAAGACAAATAGCACAGTTAAGCACAGTTAAGACACGTAGCACAGTTAAGACACGTAGCACAGTTGAGACACATAGCACAGTTAAGACACGTAGCACAGTTCAGACACGTAGCACAGTTAAGACACATAGCACAGTTAAGCACAGTTAAGACACGTAGCACAGCTAAGACACATAGCACAGTTAAGCACAGTTAAGACACGTAGCACAGTTAAGACACATAGCACAGTTAAGACACGTAGCACAGTTAAAACACATAGCACAGTTAAGACACATAGCACAGTTGAGGCACGTAGCACAGTTGAGACACGTAGCACAGTTAAGACACGTAGCACAGTTCAGACACGTAGCACAGTTAAGACACATAGCACAGTTAAGACACATAGCACAGTTAAGACACGTAGCACAGTTAAGACACATAGCACAGTTAAGACACTTAGCACAGTTAAGACACATAGCACAGTTGAGACACGTAGCACACTTAAGCACAGTTAAGACACGTAGCACAGTTAAGACACATAGCACAGTTGAGACACATAGCACAGTTAAGACACATAGCACAGTTAAGACACTTAGCACAGTTGAGACACATAGCACAGTTAAGACACATAGCACAGTTAAGGACAGTTAAGACACATAGCACAGTTAACACACGTAGCACAGTTAACACACGTAGCACAGTTAACACACATAGCACAGTTGAGACACATAGCACAGTTGAGACACATAGCACAGTTAAGACACATAGCACAGTTAAGCACAGTTAAGACACGTGGCACAGTTAAGACACGTAGCACAGTTAAGACACATAGCACAGTTAAGACACATAGCACAGTTGAGACACATAGCACAGTTAAGACAAATAGCACAGTTAAGCACAGTTAAGACACGTAGCAGAGTTAAGCACAGTTAAGACAGGTAGCACAGTTAAGACACATAGCAAAGTTAAGACACGTAGCACAGTTGAGACACGTAGCACAGTTAAGACACATAACACAGTTGAGACACGTAGCACAGTTAAGACACATAGCACAGTTAAGACACATAGCACAGTTGAGACACATAGCACAGTTAAGACACACAGCACAGTTAAGCACAGTTAAGACACGTAGCACAGTTAAGACACGTAGCACAGTTGAGACACATAGCACAGTTAAGACACGTAGCACAGTTCAGACACGTAGCACAGTTAAGACACATAGCACAGTTAAGCACAGTTAAGACACGTAGCACAGTTAAGACACATAGCACAGTTAAGCACAGTTAAGACACGTAGCACAGTTAAGACACATAGCACAGTTAAGACACGTAGCACAGTTAAAACACATAGCACGGTTAAGACACATAGCACAGTTGAGGCACGTAGCACAGTTGAGACACGTAGCACAGTTAAGACACGTAGCACAGTTAAGACACATAGCACAGTTAAGACACATAGCACAGTTAAGACACTTAGCACAGTTAAGACACATAGCACAGTTGAGACACATAGCACAGTTAAGACACATAGCACAGTTAAGACACGTAGCACAGTTAAGACACATAGCACAGTTAAGACACTTAGCACAGTTAAGACACATAGCACAGTTGAGACACGTAGCACACTTAAGCACAGTTAAGACACGTAGCACAGTTAAGACACATAGCACAGTTGAGACACATAGCACAGTTAAGACACATAGCACAGTTAAGACACATAGCACAGTTGAGACACGTAGCACAGTTAAGACACTTAGCACAGTTGAGACACATAGCACAGTTAAGACACATAGCACAGTTAAGGACAGTTAAGACACATAGCACAGTTAACAAACGTAGCACAGTTAACACACGTAGCACAGTTAACACACATAGCACAGTTAAGACACGTAGCACAGTTCAGACACGTAGCACAGTTAAGACACATAACACAGTTGAGACACGTAGCACAGTTAAGACACATAGCACAGTTAAGACACATAGCACAGTTGAGACACATAGCACAGTTAAGACACATAGCACAGTTAAGCACAGTTAAGACACGTGGCACAGTTAAGACACGTAGCACAGTTGAGACACATAGCACAGTTAAGACACATAGCACAGTTAAGGACAGTTAAGACACATAGCACAGTTAACACACGTAGCACAGTTAACACACGTAGCACAGTTAACACACATAGCACAGTTAAGACACGTAGCACAGTTCAGACACGTAGCACAGTTAAGACACATAACACAGTTGAGACACGTCGCACAGTTAAGACACATAGCACAGTTAAGACACATAGCACAGTTGAGACACATAGCACAGTTAAGACACATAGCACAGTTAAGCACAGTTAAGACACGTGGCACAGTTGAGACACATAGCGTAGTTAAGACACATAGCACAGTTAAGACACATAGCACAGTTGAGACACGTAGCACAGTCAAGACACATAGCACAGTTAAGACACTTAGCACAGTTAAGACACATAGCACAGTTAAGACACATAGCACAGTTGAGACACATAGCGTAGTTAAGACACATAGCACAGTTAAGACACATAGCACAGTTGAGACACGTAGCACAGTCAAGACACATAGCACAGTTAAGACACTTAGCACAGTTAAGACACATAGCACAGTTGAGACACGTAGCACAGTTAAGCACAGTTAAGACACATAGCACAGTTAAGACACGTAGCACAGTTAAAACACATAGCACAGTTAAGACACGTAGCACAGTTAAGACACATAGCACAGTTAAGACACATAGCACAGTTAAGAAACATAGCACAGTTGAGACACGTAGCACAGTTGAGACACATAGCACAGTTAAGAAACATAGCACAGTTAAGACACGTAGCACAGTTGAGACACATAGCACAGTTAAGAAACATAGCACAGTTAAGACACATAGCACAGTTAAGACACTTAGCACAGTTAAGAAACATAGCACAGTTGAGACACATAGCACAGTTAAGACACATAGCACAGTTAAGCACAGTTAAGACACGTAGCACAGTTAAGACACGTAGCACAGTTGAGACACATAGCACAGTTAAGACACGTAGCACAGTTCAGACACGTAGCACAGTTAAGACACATAGCACAGTTAAGCACAGTTAAGACACGTAGCACAGTTAAGACACGTAGCACAGTTAAGCACAGTTAAGACACATAGCACAGTTAAGACACTTAGCATAGTTGAGACACGTAGCACAGTTAAGACACATAGCACAGTTAAGACACATAGCACAGTTAAGACACTTAGCACAGTTAAGACACATAGCACAGTTGAGACACGTAGCACAGTTAAGACACGTAGCACAGTTAAGACACATAGCACAGTTGAGACACGTAGCACAGTTAAGACACATAGCACAGTTAAGACACGTAGCACAGTTGAGACACGTAGCACAGTTAAGACACATAGCACAGTTAAGACACATAGCAGAGTTGAGACACATAGCACAGTTAAGACAAATAGCACAGTTAAGCACAGTTAAGACACGTAGCACAGTTAAGCACAGTTAAGACACGTAGCACAGTTAAGACACATAGCAAAGTTAAGACACGTAGCACAGTTGAGACACGTAGCACAGTTAAGACACATAACACAGTTGAGACACGTAGCACAGTTAAGACACATAGCACAGTTAAGACACATAGCACAGTTGAGACACATAGCACAGTTAAGACACATAGCACAGTTAAGCACAGTTAAGCCACGTAGCACAGTTAAGACACGTAGCACAGTTGAGACACATAGCACAGTTAAGACACGTAGCACAGTTCAGACACGTAGCACAGTTAAGACACATAGCACAGTTAAGCACAGTTAAGACACGTAGCACAGTTAAGACACATAGCACAGTTAAGCACAGTTAAGACACGTAGCACAGTTAAGACACATAGCACAGTTAAGACACGTAGCACAGTTAAAACACATAGCACAGTTAAGACACATAGCACAGTTGAGGCACGTAGCACAGTTGAGACACGTAGCACAGTTAAGACACGTAGCACAGTTCAGACACGTAGCACAGTTAAGACACATAGCACAGTTAAGACACATAGCACAGTTAAGACACTTAGCACAGTTAAGACACATAGCACAGTTGAGACACATAGCACAGTTAAGACACATAGCACAGTTAAGACACGTAGCACAGTTAAGACACATAGCACAGTTGAGACACGTAGCACACTTAAGCACAGTTAAGACACGTAGCACAGTTAAGACACATAGCACAGTTGAGACACATAGCACAGTTAAGACACATAGCACAGTTAAGACACATAGCACAGTTGAGACACGTAGCACAGTTAAGACACTTAGCACAGTTGAGACACATAGCACAGTTAAGACACATAGCACAGTTAAGGACAGTTAAGACACATAGCACAGTTAACACACGTAGCACAGTTAACACACGTAGCACAGTTAACACACATAGCACAGTTAAGACACGTAGCACAGTTCAGACACGTAGCACAGTTAAGACACATAACACAGTTGAGACACGTAGCACAGTTAAGACACATAGCACAGTTAAGACATATAGCACAGTTGAGACACATAGCACAGTTAAGACACATAGCACAGTTAAGCACAGTTCAGACACGTGGCACAGTTAAGACACGTAGCACAGTTGAGACACATAGCACAGTTAAGACACGTAGCACAGTTCAGACACGTAGCACAGTTAAGACACATAGCACAGTTAAGCAGAGTTAAGACACGTAGCACAGTTAAGACACATAGCACAGTTAAGCACAGTTAAGACACATAGCACATTTAAGACACGTAGCACAGTTAAAACACATAGCACAGTTAAGACACGTAGCACAGTTAAGACACATAGCACAGTTAAGACACTTAGCACAGTTGAGACACGTAGCACAGTTAAGACACATAGCACAGTTAAGACACGTAGCACAGTTAAGACACATAGCACAGTTAAGACACATAGCACAGTTGAGACACATAGCACAGTTAAGAAACATAGCACAGTTAAGACACATAGCACAGTTAAGACACTTAGCACAGTTAAGAAACATAGCACAGTTGAGACACATAGCACAGTTAAGACACATAGCACAGTTAAGCACAGTTAAGACACGTAGCACAGTTAAGACACGTAGCACAGTTGAGACACGTAGCACAGTTAAGACACGTAGCACAGTTAAGACACATAGCACAGTTGAGACACGTAGCACAGTTAAGACACATAGCACAGTTAAGACACGTAGCACAGTTGAGACACGTAGCACAGTTAAGACACATAGCACAGTTAAGACACATAGCACAGTTGAGACACATAGCACAGTTAAGACAAATAGCACAGTTAAGCACAGTTAAGACACGTAGCACAGTTAAGCACAGTTAAGACACGTAGCACAGTTAAGACACATAGCAAAGTTAAGACACGTAGCACAGTTGAGACACGTAGCACAGTTAAGACACATAACACAGTTGAGACACGTAGCACAGTTAAGACACATAGCACAGTTAAGACACATAGCATGGTTGAGACACATAGCACAGTTAAGACAAATAGCACAGTTAAGCACAGTTAAGACACGTAGCACAGTTAAGACACGTAGCACAGTTGAGACACATAGCACAGTTAAGACACGTAGCACAGTTCAGACACGTAGCACAGTTAAGTCACATAGCACAGTTAAGCACAGTTAAGACACGTAGCACAGTTAAGACACATAGCACAGTTAAGCACAGTTAAGACACGTAGCACAGTTAAGACACATAGCACAGTTAAGACACGTAGCACAGTTAAAACACATAGCACAGTTAAGACACATAGCACAGTTGAGGCACGTAGCACAGTTGAGACACGTAGCACAGTTAAGACACGTAGCACAGTTCAGACACGTAGCACAGTTAAGACACATAGCACAGTTAAGACACATAGCACAGTTAAGACACGTAGCACAGTTAAGACACATAGCACAGTTAAGACACTTAGCACAGTTAAGACACATAGCACAGTTGAGACACGTAGCACACTTAAGCACAGTTAAGACACGTAGCACAGTTAAGACACATAGCACAGTTGAGACACATAGCACAGTTAAGACACATAGCACAGTTAAGACACATAGCACAGTTAAGACACTTAGCACAGTTGAGACACATAGCACAGTTAAGACACATAGCACAGTTAAGGACAGTTAAGACACATAGCACAGTTAACACACGTAGCACAGTTAACACACGTAGCACAGTTAACACACATAGCACAGTTAAGACACGTAGCACAGTTCAGACACGTAGCACAGTTAAGACACATAACACAGTTGAGACACGTAGCACAGTTAAGACACATAGCACAGTTAAGACACATAGCACAGTTGAGACACATAGCACAGTTAAGACACATAGCACAGTTAAGCACAGTTAAGACACGTGGCACAGTTAAGACACGTAGCACAGTTAAGACACATAGCACAGTTAAGACACATAGCACAGTTGAGACACATAGCACAGTTAAGACAAATAGCACAGTTAAGCACAGTTAAGACACGTAGCAGAGTTAAGCACAGTTAAGACACGTAGCACAGTTAAGACACATAGCAAAGTTAAGACACGTAGCACAGTTGAGACACGTAGCACAGTTAAGACACATAACACAGTTGAGACACGTAGCACAGTTAAGACACATAGCACAGTTAAGACACATAGCACAGTTGAGACACATAGCACAGTTAAGACACATAGCACAGTTAAGCACAGTTAAGACACGTAGCACAGTTAAGACACGTAGCACAGTTGAGACACATAGCACAGTTAAGACACGTAGCACAGTTCAGACACGTAGCACAGTTAAGACACATAGCACAGTTAAGCACAGTTAAGACACGTAGCACAGTTAAGACACATAGCACAGTTAAGCACAGTTAAGACACATAGCACAGTTAAGACACGTAGCACAGGTAAAACACATAGCACGGTTAAGACACATAGCACAGTTGAGGCACGTAGCACAGTTGAGACACGTAGCACAGTTAAGACACGTAGCACAGTTAAGACACATAGCACAGTTAAGACACATAGCACAGTTAAGACACTTAGCACAGTTAAGACACATAGCACAGTTGAGACACATAGCACAGTTAAGACACATAGCACAGTTAAGACACGTAGCACAGTTAAGACACATAGCACAGTTAAGACACTTAGCACAGTTAAGACACATAGCACAGTTGAGACACGTAGCACACTTAAGCACAGTTAAGACACGTAGCACAGTTAAGACACATAGCACAGTTGAGACACATAGCACAGTTAAGACACATAGCACAGTTAAGACACATAGCACAGTTGAGACACGTAGCACAGTTAAGACACTTAGCACAGTTGAGACACATAGCACAGTTAAGACACATAGCACAGTTAAGGACAGTTAAGACACATAGCACAGTTAACACACGTAGCACAGTTAACACACGTAGCACAGTTAACACACATAGCACAGTTAAGACACGTAGCACAGTTCAGACACGTAGCACAGTTAAGACACATAACACAGTTGAGACACGTAGCACAGTTAAGACACATAGCACAGTTAAGACACATAGCACAGTTGAGACACATAGCACAGTTAAGACACATAGCACAGTTAAGCACAGTTAAGACACGTGGCACAGTTAAGACACGTAGCACAGTTGAGACACATAGCACAGTTAAGACACGTAGCACAGTTCAGACACGTAGCACAGTTAAGACACATAGCACAGTTAAGCACAGTTAAGACACGTAGCACAGTTAAGACACGTAGCACAGTTAAGCACAGTTAAGACACATAGCACATTTAAGACACGTAGCACAGTTAAAACACATAGCACAGTTAAGACACGTAGCACAGTTAAGACACATAGCACAGTTAAGACACTTAGCACAGTTGAGACACGTAGCACAGTTAAGACACATAGCACAGTTAAGACACGTAGCACAGTTAAGACACATAGCACAGTTGAGACACATAGCACAGTTAAGACACATAGCACAGTTAAGACACATAGCACAGTTGAGACACGTAGCACAGTTAAGACACATAGCACAGTTAAGACACTTAGCACAGTTAAGACACATAGCACAGTTGAGACACGTAGCACAGTTAAGCACAGTTAAGACACATAGCACAGTTAAGACACGTAGCACAGGTAAAACACATAGCACAGTTATACACGTAGCACAGTTAAGACACATAGCACAGTTAAGACACATAGCACAGTTAAGAAACATAGCACAGTTGAGACACGTAGCACAGTTGAGACACATAGCACAGTTAAGAAACATAGCACAGTTAAGACACGTAGCACAGTTGAGACACATAGCACAGTTAAGAAACATAGCACAGTTAAGACACATAGCACAGTTAAGACACTTAGCACAGTTAAGAAACATAGCATAGTTGAGACACATAGCACAGTTAAGACTCATAGCACAGTTAAGCACAGTTAAGACACGTAGCACAGTTAAGACACGTAGCACAGTTGAGACACATAGCACAGTTAAGACACGTAGCACAGTTCAGACACGTAGCACAGTTAAGACACATAGCACAGTTAAGCACAGTTAAGACACGTAGCACAGTTAAGACACGTAGCACAGTTAAGCACAGTTAAGACACATAGCACAGTTAAGACACTTAGCATAGTTGAGACACGTAGCACAGTTAAGACACATAGCACAGTTAAGACACATAGCACAGTTAAGACACTTAGCACAGTTAAGACACATAGCACAGTTGAGACACGTAGCACAGTTAAGACACGTAGCACAGTTAAGACACATAGCACAGTTGAGACACGTAGCACAGTTAAGACACATAGCACAGTTAAGACACGTAGCACAGTTGAGACACGTAGCACAGTTAAGACACATAGCACAGTTAAGACACATAGCACAGTTGAGACACATAGCACAGTTAAGACAAATAGCACAGTTAAGCACAGTTAAGACACGTAGCACAGTTAAGCACAGTTAAGACACGTAGCACAGTTAAGACACATAGCAAAGTTAAGACACGTAGCACAGTTGAGACACGTAGCACAGTTAAGACACATAACACAGTTAAGACACATAGCACAGTTAAGACACTTAGCACAGTTAAGACACATAGCACAGTTGAGACACATAGCACAGTTAAGACACATAGCACAGTTAAGCACAGTTAAGACACGTAGCACAGTTAATACACGTAGCACAGTTGAGACACATAGCACAGTTAAGACACGTAGCACAGTTCAGACACGTAGCACAGTTAAGACACATAGCACAGTTAAGCACAGTTAAGACACGTAGCACAGTTAAGACACATAGCACAGTTAAGACACATAGCACAGTTAAGACACGTAGCACAGTTAAAACACATAGCACGGTTAAGACACATAGCACAGTTGAGGCACGTAGCACAGTTGAGACACGTAGCACAGTTAAGACACGTAGCACAGTTCAGACACGTAGCACAGTTAAGACACATAGCACAGTTAAGACACATAGCACAGTTAAGACACTTAGCACAGTTAAGACACATAGCACAGTTGAGACACATAGCACAGTTAAGACACATAGCACAGTTAAGACACGTAGCACAGTTAAGACACATAGCACAGTTAAGACACTTAGCACAGTTAAGACACATAGCACATTTGAGACACGTAGCACACTTAAGCACAGTTAAGACACGTAGCACAGTTAAGACACATAGCACAGTTGAGACACATAGCACAGTTAAGACACATAGCACAGTTAAGACACATAGCACAGTTGAGACACGTAGCACAGTTAAGACACTTAGCACAGTTGAGACACATAGCACAGTTAAGACACATAGCACAGTTAAGGACAGTTAAGACACATAGCACAGTTAACACACGTAGCACAGTTAACACACGTAGCACAGTTAACACACATAGCACAGTTAAGACACGTAGCACAGTTCAGACACGTAGCACAGTTAAGACACATAACACAGTTGAGACACGTAGCACAGTTAAGACACATAGCACAGTTAAGACACATAGCACAGTTGAGACACATAGCACAGTTAAGACACATAGCACAGTTAAGCACAGTTAAGACACGTGGCACAGTTAAGACACGTAGCACAGTTGAGACACATAGCACAGTTAAGACACGTAGCACAGTTCAGACACGTAGCACAGTTAAGACACATAGCACAGTTAAGCACAGTTAAGACACGTAGCACAGTTAAGACACGTAGCACAGTTAAGCACAGTTAAGACACATAGCACATTTAAGACACGTAGCACAGTTAAAACACATAGCACAGTTAAGACACGTAGCACAGTTAAGACACATAGCACAGTTAAGACACTTAGCACAGTTGAGACACGTAGCACAGTTAAGACACATAGCACAGTTAAGACACGTAGCACAGTTAAGACACATAGCACAGTTAAGACACATAGCACAGTTGAGACACATAGCACAGTTAAGACACATAGCACAGTTAAGACACATAGCACAGTTAAGACACTTAGCACAGTTAAGACACATAGCACAGTTGAGACACGTAGCACAGTTAAGCACAGTTAAGACACATAGCACAGTTAAGACACGTAGCACAGTTAAAACACATAGCACAGTTATACACGTAGCACAGTTAAGACACATAGCACAGTTAAGACACATAGCACAGTTAAGAAACATAGCACAGTTGAGACACGTAGCACAGTTGAGACACATAGCACAGTTAAGAAACATAGCACAGTTAAGACACGTAGCACAGTTGAGACACATAGCACAGTTAAGAAACATAGCACAGTTAAGACACAGCACAGTTAAGACACTTAGCACAGTTAAGAAACATAGCACAGTTGAGACACATAGCACAGTTAAGACACATAGCACAGTTAAGACACGTAGCACAGTTAAGACACATAGCACAGTTGAGACACGTAGCACACTTAAGCACAGTTAAGACACGTAGCACAGTTAAGACACATAGCACAGTTGAGACACATAGCACAGTTAAGACACATAGCACAGTTAAGACACATAGCACAGTTGAGACACGTAGCACAGTTAAGACACTTAGCACAGTTGAGACACATAGCACAGTTAAGACACATAGCACAGTTAAGGACAGTTAAGACACATAGCACAGTTAACACACGTAGCACAGTTAACACACGTAGCACAGTTAACACACATAGCACAGTTAAGACACGTAGCACAGTTCAGACACGTAGCACAGTTAAGACACATAACACAGTTGAGACACGTAGCACAGTTAAGACACATAGCACAGTTAAGACACATAGCACAGTTGAGACACATAGCACAGTTAAGACACATAGCACAGTTAAGCACAGTTCAGACACGTGGCACAGTTAAGACACGTAGCACAGTTGAGACACATAGCACAGTTAAGACACGTAGCACAGTTCAGACACGTAGCACAGTTAAGACACATAGCACAGTTAAGCACAGTTAAGACACGTAGCACAGTTAAGACACATAGCACAGTTAAGCACAGTTAAGACACATAGCACATTTAAGACACGTAGCACAGTTAAAACACATAGCACAGTTAAGACACGTAGCACAGTTAAGACACATAGCACAGTTAAGACACTTAGCACAGTTGAGACACGTAGCACAGTTAAGACACATAGCACAGTTAAGACACGTAGCACAGTTAAGACACATAGCACAGTTAAGACACATAGCACAGTTGAGACACATAGCACAGTTAAGAAACATAGCACAGTTAAGACACATAGCACAGTTAAGACACTTAGCACAGTTAAGAAACATAGCACAGTTGAGACACATAGCACAGTTAAGACACATAGCACAGTTAAGCACAGTTAAGACACGTAGCACAGTTAAGACACGTAGCACAGTTGAGACACGTAGCACAGTTAAGACACGTAGCACAGTTAAGACACATAGCACAGTTGAGACACGTAGCACAGTTAAGACACATAGAACAGTTAAGACACGTAGCACAGTTGAGACACGTAGCACAGTTAAGACACATAGCACAGTTAAGACACATAGCACAGTTGAGACACATAGCACAGTTAAGACAAATAGCACAGTTAAGCACAGTTAAGACACGTAGCACAGTTAAGCACAGTTAAGACACGTAGCACAGTTAAGACACATAGCAAAGTTAAGACACGTAGCACAGTTGAGACACGTAGCACAGTTAAGACACATAACACAGTTGAGACACGTAGCACAGTTAAGACACATAGCACAGTTAAGACACATAGCACAGTTGAGACACATAGCACAGTTAAGACAAATAGCACAGTTAAGCACAGTTAAGACACGTAGCACAGTTAAGACACGTAGCACAGTTGAGACACATAGCACAGTTAAGACACGTAGCACAGTTCAGACACGTAGCACAGTTAAGACACATAGCACAGTTAAGCACAGTTAAGACACGTAGCACAGTTAAGACACATAGCACAGTTAAGCACAGTTAAGACACGTAGCACAGTTAAGACACATAGCACAGTTAAGACACGTAGCACAGTTAAAACACATAGCACAGTTAAGACACATAGCACAGTTGAGGCACGTAGCACAGTTGAGACACGTAGCACAGTTAAGACACGTAGCACAGTTCAGACACGTAGCACAGTTAAGACACATAGCACAGTTAAGACACATAGCACAGTTAAGACACGTAGCACAGTTAAGACACATAGCACAGTTAAGACACTTAGCACAGTTAAGACACATAGCACAGTTGAGACACGTAGCACACTTAAGCACAGTTAAGACACGTAGCACAGTTAAGACACATAGCACAGTTGAGACACATAGCACAGTTAAGACACATAGCACAGTTAAGACACATAGCACAGTTAAGACACTTAGCACAGTTGAGACACATAGCACAGTTAAGACACATAGCACAGTTAAGGACAGTTAAGACACATAGCACAGTTAACACACGTAGCACAGTTAACACACGTAGCACAGTTAACACACATAGCACAGTTAAGACACGTAGCACAGTTCAGACACGTAGCACAGTTAAGACACATAACACAGTTGAGACACGTAGCACAGTTAAGACACATAGCACAGTTAAGACACATAGCACAGTTGAGACACATAGCACAGTTAAGACACATAGCACAGTTAAGCACAGTTAAGACACGTGGCACAGTTAAGACACGTAGCACAGTTAAGACACATAGCACAGTTAAGACACATAGCACAGTTGAGACACATATCACAGTTAAGACAAATAGCACAGTTAAGCACAGTTAAGACACGTAGCACAGTTAAGCACAGTTAAGACACGTAGCACAGTTAAGACACATAGCAAAGTTAAGACACGTAGCACAGTTGAGACACGTAGCACAGTTAAGACACATAACACAGTTGAGACACGTAGCACAGTTAAGACACATAGCACAGTTAAGACACATAGCACAGTTGAGACACATAGCACAGTTAAGACACATAGCACAGTTAAGCACAGTTAAGACACGTAGCACAGTTAAGACACGTAGCACAGTTGAGACACATAGCACAGTTAAGACACGTAGCACAGTTCAGACACGTAGCACAGTTAAGACACATAGCACAGTTAAGCACAGTTAAGACACGTAGCACAGTTAAGACACATAGCACAGTTAAGACACATAGCACAGTTAAGGACAGTTAAGACACATAGCACAGTTAACACACGTAGCACAGTTAACACACGTAGCACAGTTAACACACATAGCACAGTTAAGACACGTAGCACAGTTCAGACACGTAGCACAGTTAAGACACATAACACAGTTGAGACACGTAGCACAGTTAAGACACATAGCACAGTTAAGACACATAGCACAGTTGAGACACATAGCACAGTTAAGACACATAGCACAGTTAAGCACAGTTAAGACACGTGGCACAGTTAAGACACGTAGCACAGTTGAGACACATAGCACAGTTAAGACACGTAGCACAGTTCAGACACGTAGCACAGTTAAGACACATAGCACAGTTAAGCACAGTTAAGACACGTAGCACAGTTAAGACACGTAGCACAGTTAAGCACAGTTAAGACACATAGCACATTTAAGACACGTAGCACAGTTAAAACACATAGCACAGTTAAGACACGTAGCACAGTTAAGACACATAGCACAGTTAAGACACTTAGCACAGTTGAGACACGTAGCACAGTTAAGACACATAGCACAGTTAAGACACGTAGCACAGTTAAGACACATAGCAGAGTTAAGACACATAGCACAGTTGAGACACATAGCACTGTTAAGACACATAGCACAGTTAAGACACATAGCACAGTTGAGACACGTAGCACAGTTAAGACACATAGCAGTTAAGACACTTAGCACAGTTAAGACACATAGCACAGTTGAGACACGTAGCACAGTTAAGCACAGTTAAGACACATAGCACAGTTAAGACACGTAGCACAGTTAAAACACATGGCACAGTTATACACGTAGCACAGTTAAGACACATAGCACAGTTAAGACACATAGCACAGTTAAGAAACATAGCACAGTTGAGACACGTAGCACAGTTGAGACACATAGCACAGTTAAGAAACATAGCACAGTTAAGACACGTAGCACAGTTGAGACACATAGCACAGTTAAGAAACATAGCACAGTTAAGACACATAGCACAGTTAAGACACTTAGCACAGTTAAGAAACATAGCATAGTTGAGACACATAGCACAGTTAAGACTCATAGCACAGTTAAGCACAGTTAAGACACGTAGCACAGTTAAGACACGTAGCACAGTTGAGACACATAGCACAGTTAAGACACGTAGCACAGTTCAGACACGTAGCACAGTTAAGACACATAGCACAGTTAAGCACAGTTAAGACACGTAGCACAGTTAAGACACGTAGCACAGTTAAGCACAGTTAAGACACATAGCACAGTTAAGACACTTAGCATAGTTGAGACACGTAGCACAGTTAAGACACATAGCACAGTTCAGACACGTAGCACAGTTAAGACACATAACACAGTTGAGACACGTAGCACAGTTAAGACACATAGCACAGTTAAGACACATAGCACAGTTGAGACACATAGCACAGTTAAGACACATAGCACAGTTAAGCACAGTTAAGACACGTGGCACAGTTAAGACACGTAGCACAGTTAAGACACATAGCACAGTTAAGACACATAGCACAGTTGAGACACATATCACAGTTAAGACAAATAGCACAGTTAAGCACAGTTAAGACACGTAGCACAGTTAAGCACAGTTAAGACACGTAGCACAGTTAAGACACATAGCAAAGTTAAGACACGTAGCACAGTTGAGACACGTAGCACAGTTAAGACACATAACACAGTTGAGACACGTAGCACAGTTAAGACACATAGCACAGTTAAGACACATAGCACAGTTGAGACACATAGCACAGTTAAGACACATAGCACAGTTAAGCACAGTTAAGACACGTAGCACAGTTAAGACACGTAGCACAGTTGAGACACATAGCACAGTTAAGACACGTAGCACAGTTCAGACACGTAGCACAGTTAAGACACATAGCACAGTTAAGCACAGTTAAGACACGTAGCACAGTTAAGACACATAGCACAGTTAAGACACATAGCACAGTTAAGGACAGTTAAGACACATAGCACAGTTAACACACGTAGCACAGTTAACACACGTAGCACAGTTAACACACATAGCACAGTTAAGACACGTAGCACAGTTCAGACACGTAGCACAGTTAAGACACATAACACAGTTGAGACACGTAGCACAGTTAAGACACATAGCACAGTTAAGACACATAGCACAGTTGAGACACATAGCACAGTTAAGACACATAGCACAGTTAAGCACAGTTAAGACACGTGGCACAGTTAAGACACGTAGCACAGTTGAGACACATAGCACAGTTAAGACACGTAGCACAGTTCAGACACGTAGCACAGTTAAGACACATAGCACAGTTAAGCACAGTTAAGACACGTAGCACAGTTAAGACACGTAGCACAGTTAAGCACAGTTAAGACACATAGCACATTTAAGACACGTAGCACAGTTAAAACACATAGCACAGTTAAGACACGTAGCACAGTTAAGACACATAGCACAGTTAAGACACTTAGCACAGTTGAGACACGTAGCACAGTTAAGACACATAGCACAGTTAAGACACGTAGCACAGTTAAGACACATAGCAGAGTTAAGACACATAGCACAGTTGAGACACATAGCACTGTTAAGACACATAGCACAGTTAAGACACATAGCACAGTTGAGACACGTAGCACAGTTAAGACACATAGCAGTTAAGACACTTAGCACAGTTAAGACACATAGCACAGTTGAGACACGTAGCACAGTTAAGCACAGTTAAGACACATAGCACAGTTAAGACACGTAGCACAGTTAAAACACATGGCACAGTTATACACGTAGCACAGTTAAGACACATAGCACAGTTAAGACACATAGCACAGTTAAGAAACATAGCACAGTTGAGACACGTAGCACAGTTGAGACACATAGCACAGTTAAGAAACATAGCACAGTTAAGACACGTAGCACAGTTGAGACACATAGCACAGTTAAGAAACATAGCACAGTTAAGACACATAGCACAGTTAAGACACTTAGCACAGTTAAGAAACATAGCATAGTTGAGACACATAGCACAGTTAAGACTCATAGCACAGTTAAGCACAGTTAAGACACGTAGCACAGTTAAGACACGTAGCACAGTTGAGACACATAGCACAGTTAAGACACGTAGCACAGTTCAGACACGTAGCACAGTTAAGACACATAGCACAGTTAAGCACAGTTAAGACACGTAGCACAGTTAAGACACGTAGCACAGTTAAGCACAGTTAAGACACATAGCACAGTTAAGACACTTAGCATAGTTGAGACACGTAGCACAGTTAAGACACATAGCACAGTTAAGACACATAGCACAGTTAAGACACTTAGCACAGTTAAGACACATAGCACAGTTGAGACACGTAGCACAATTAAGACACGTAGCACAGTTAAGACACATAGCACAGTTGAGACACGTAGCACAGTTAAGACACATAGCACAGTTAAGACACGTAGCACAGTTGAGACACGTAGCACAGTTAAGACACATAGCACAGTTAAGACACATAGCACAGTTGAGACACATAGCACAGTTAAGACAAATAGCACAGTTAAGCACAGTTAAGACACGTAGCACAGTTAAGCACAGTTAAGACACGTAGCACAGTTAAGACACATAGCAAAGTTAAGACACGTAGCACAGTTGAGACACGTAGCACAGTTAAGACACATAACACAGTTAAGACACATAGCACAGTTAAGACACTTAGCACAGTTAAGACATATAGCACAGTTGAGACACATAGCACAGTTAAGACACATAGCACAGTTAAGCACAGTTAAGACACGTAGCACAGTTAAGACACGTAGCACAGTTGAGACACATAGCACAGTTAAGACACGTAGCACAGTTCAGACACGTAGCACAGTTAAGACACATAGCACAGTTAAGCACAGTTAAGACACGTAGCACAGTTAAGACACATAGCACAGTTAAGACACATAGCACAGTTAAGACACGTAGCACAGTTAAAACACATAGCACGGTTAAGACACATAGCACAGTTGAGGCACGTAGCACAGTTGAGACACGTAGCACAGTTAAGACACGTAGCACAGTTCAGACACGTAGCACAGTTAAGACACATAGCACAGTTAAGACACGTAGCACAGTTAAGACACTTAGCACAGTTAAGACACATAGCACAGTTGAGACACATAGCACAGTTAAGACACATAGCACAGTTAAGACACGTAGCACAGTTAAGACACATATCACAGTTAAGACACTTAGCACAGTTAAGACACATAGCACATTTGAGACACGTAGCACACTTAAGCACAGTTAAGACACGTAGCACAGTTAAGACACATAGCACAGTTGAGACACATAGCACAGTTAAGACACATAGCACAGTTAAGACACATAGCACAGTTGAGACAAGTAGCACAGTTAAGACACTTAGCACAGTTGAGACACATAGCACAGTTAAGACACATAGCACAGTTAAGGACAGTTAAGACACATAGCACAGTTAACACACGTAGCACAGTTAACACACGTAGCACAGTTAACACACATAGCACAGTTAAGACACGTAGCACAGTTCAGACACGTAGCACAGTTAAGACACATAACACAGTTGAGACACGTAGCACAGTTAAGACACATAGCACAGTTAAGACACATAGCACAGTTGAGACACATAGCACAGTTAAGACACATAGCACAGTTGAGACACGTAGCACAATTAAGACACGTAGCACAGTTAAGACACATAGCACAGTTGAGACACGTAGCACAGTTAAGACACATAGCACAGTTAAGACACGTAGCACAGTTGAGACACGTAGCACAGTTAAGACACATAGCACAGTTAAGACACATAGCACAGTTGAGACACATAGCACAGTTAAGACAAATAGCACAGTTAAGCACAGTTAAGACACGTAGCACAGTTAAGCACAGTTAAGACACGTAGCACAGTTAAGACACATAGCAAAGTTAAGACACGTAGCACAGTTGAGACACATAGCACAGTTAAGCACAGTTAAGACACGTAGCACAGTTAAGACACGTAGCACAGTTGAGACACATAGCACAGTTAAGACACGTAGCACAGTTCAGACACGTAGCACAGTTAAGACACATAGCACAGTTAAGCACAGTTAAGACACGTAGCACAGTTAAGACACATAGCACAGTTAAGACACATAGCACAGTTAAGACACGTAGCACAGTTAAAACACATAGCACGGTTAAGACACATAGCACAGTTGAGGCACGTAGCACAGTTGAGACACGTAGCACAGTTAAGACACGTAGCACAGTTCAGACACGTAGCACAGTTAAGACACATAGCACAGTTAAGACACGTAGCACAGTTAAGACACTTAGCACAGTTAAGACACATAGCACAGTTGAGACACATAGCACAGTTAAGACACATAGCACAGTTAAGACACGTAGCACAGTTAAGACACATAGCACAGTTAAGACACATAGCACATTTGAGACACGTAGCACACTTAAGCACAGTTAAGACACGTAGCACAGTTAAGACACATAGCACAGTTGAGACACATAGCACAGTTAAGACACATAGCACAGTTAAGACACATAGCACAGTTGAGACAAGTAGCACAGTTAAGACACTTAGCACAGTTGAGACACATAGCACAGTTAAGACACATAGCACAGTTAAGGACAGTTAAGACACATAGCACAGTTAACACACGTAGCACAGTTAACACACGTAGCACAGTTAACACACATAGCACAGTTAAGACACGTAGCACAGTTCAGACACGTAGCACAGTTAAGACACATAACACAGTTGAGACACGTAGCACAGTTAAGACACATAGCACAGTTAAGACACATAGCACAGTTGAGACACATAGCACAGTTAAGACACATAGCACAGTTAAGCACAGTTAAGACACGTGGCACAGTTAAGACACGTAGCACAGTTGAGACACATAGCACAGTTAAGACACGTAGCACAGTTCAGACACGTAGCACAGTTAAGACACATAGCACAGTTAAGCACAGTTAAGACACGTAGCACAGTTAAGACACGTAGCACAGTTAAGCACAGTTAAGACACATAGCACATTTAAGACACGTAGCACAGTTAAAACACATAGCACAGTTAAGACACGTAGCACAGTTAAGACACATAGCACAGTTAAGACACTTAGCACAGTTGAGACACGTAGCACAGTTAAGACACATAGCACAGTTAAGACACGTAGCACAGTTAAGACACATAGCACAGTTAAGACACATAGCACAGTTGAGACACATAGCACAGTTAAGACACATAGCACAGTTAAGACACATAGCACAGTTGAGACACGTAGCACAGTTAAGACACATAGCACAGTTAAGACACTTAGCACAGTTAAGACACATAGCACAGTTGAGACACGTAGCACAGTTAAGCACAGTTAAGACACATAGCACAGTTAAGACACGTAGCACAGTTAAAACACATAGCACAGTTATACACGTAGCACAGTTAAGACACATAGCACAGTTAAGACACATAGCACAGTTAAGAAACATAGCACAGTTGAGACACGTAGCACAGTTGAGACACATAGCACAGTTAAGAAACATAGCACAGTTAAGACACGTAGCACAGTTGAGACACATAGCACAGTTAAGAAACATAGCACAGTTAAGACACTTAGCACAGTTAAGAAACATAGCACAGTTGAGACACATAGCACAGTTAAGACTCATAGCACAGTTAAGCACAGTTAAGACACGTAGCACAGTTAAGACACGTAGCACAGTTGAGACACATAGCACAGTTAAGACACGTAGCACAGTTCAGACACGTAGCACAGTTAAGACACATAGCACAGTTAAGCACAGTTAAGACACGTAGCACAGTTAAGACATGTAGCACAGTTAAGCACAGTTAAGACACATAGCACAGTTAAGACACTTAGCATAGTTGAGACACGTAGCACAGTTAAGACACATAGCACAGTTAAGACACATAGCACAGTTAAGACACATAGCACAGTTAAGACACTTAGCACAGTTAAGACACATAGCACAGTTGAGACACGTAGCACAGTTAAGACACGTAGCACAGTTAAGACACATAGCACAGTTGAGACACGTAGCACAGTTAAGACACATAGCACAGTTAAGACACGTAGCACAGTTGAGACACGTAGCACAGTTAAGACACATAGCACAGTTAAGACACATAGCACAGTTGAGACACATAGCACAGTTAAGACAAATAGCACAGTTAAGCACAGTTAAGACACGTAGCACAGTTAAGCACAGTTAAGACACGTAGCACAGTTAAGACACATAGCAAAGTTAAGACACGTAGCACAGTTGAGACACGTAGCACAGTTAAGACACATAACACAGTTAAGACACATAGCACAGTTAAGACACTTAGCACAGTTAAGACACATAGCACAGTTGAGACACATAGCACAGTTAAGACACATAGCACAGTTAAGCTGAGTTAAGACACGTAGCACAGTTAAGACACGTAGCACAGTTGAGACACATAGCACAGTTAAGACACGTAGCACAGTTCAGACACGTAGCACAGTTAAGACACATAGCACAGTTAAGCACAGTTAAGACACGTAGCACAGTTAAGACACATAGCACAGTTAAGCACAGTTAAGACACGTAGCACAGTTAAGACACATAGCACAGTTAAGACACGTAGCACAGTTAAAACACATAGCACAGTTAAGACACATAGCACAGTTGAGGCACGTAGCACAGTTGAGACACGTAGCACAGTTAAGACACGTAGCACAGTTCAGACACGTAGCACAGTTAAGACACATAGCACAGTTAAGACACATAGCACAGTTAAGACACTTAGCACAGTTAAGACACATAGCACAGTTGAGACACATAGCACAGTTAAGACACATAGCACAGTTAAGACACGTAGCACAGTTAAGACACATAGCACAGTTAAGACACTTAGCACAGTTAAGACACATAGCACAGTTGAGACACGTAGCACACTTAAGCACAGTTAAGACACGTAGCACAGTTAAGACACATAGCACAGTTGAGACACATAGCACAGTTAAGACACATAGCACAGTTAAGACACATAGCACAGTTGAGACACGTAGCACAGTTAAGACACTTAGCACAGTTGAGACACATAGCACAGTTAAGACACATAGCACAGTTAAGGACAGTTAAGACACATAGCACAGTTAACACACGTAGCACAGTTAACACACGTAGCACAGTTAACACACGTAGCACAGTTAACACACATAGCACAGTTAAGACACGTAGCACAGTTCAGACACGTAGCACAGTTAAGACACATAACACAGTTGAGACACGTAGCACAGTTAAGACACATAGCACAGTTAAGACACATAGCACAGTTGAGACACATAGCACAGTTAAGACACATAGCACAGTTAAGTACAGTTAAGACACATGGCACAGTTAAGACACGTAGCACAGTTGAGACACATAGCACAGTTAAGACACGTAGCACAGTTCAGACACGTAGCACAGTTAAGACACATAGCACAGTTAGGCACAGTTAAGACACGTAGCACAGTTAAGACACGTAGCACAGTTAAGCACAGTTAAGACACATAGCACATTTAAGACACGTAGCACAGTTAAAACACATAGCACAGTTAAGACACGTAGCACAGTTAAGACACATAGCACAGTTAAGACACTTAGCACAGTTGAGACACGTAGCAAAGTTAAGACACATAGCACAGTTAAGACACGTAGCACAGTTAAGACACATAGCACAGTTAAGACACATAGCACAGTTGAGACACATAGCACAGTTAAGAAACATAGCACAGTTAAGACACATAGCACAGTTAAGACACTTAGCACAGTTAAGAAACATAGCACAGTTGAGACACATAGCACAGTTAAGACACATAGCACAGTTAAGCACAGTTAAGACACGTAGCACAGTTAAGACACGTAGCACAGTTGAGACACGTAGCACAGTTAAGACACGTAGCACAGTTAAGACACATAGCACAGTTGAGACACGTAGCACAGTTAAGACACATAGCACAGTTAAGACACGTAGCACAGTTGAGACACGTAGCACAGTTAAGACACATAGCACAGTTAAGACACATAGCACAGTTGAGACACATAGCACAGTTAAGACAAATAGCACAGTTAAGCACAGTTAAGACACGTAGCACAGTTAAGCACAGTTAAGACACGTAGCACAGTTAAGACACATAGCAAAGTTAAGACATGTAGCACAGTTGAGACACGTAGCACAGTTAAGACACATAACACAGTTGAGACACGTAGCACAGTTAAGTCACATAGCACAGTTAAGACACAGCACAGTTGAGACACATAGCACAGTTAAGACACATAGCACAGTTAAGCACAGTTAAGACACGTAGCACAGTTAAGACACGTAGCACAGTTGAGACACATAGCACAGTTAAGACACATAGCACAGTTCAGACACGTAGCACAGTTAAGACACATAGCACAGTTAAGCACAGTTAAGACACGTAGCACAGTTAAGACACATAGCACAGTTAAGCACAGTTAAGACACGTAGCACAGTTAAGACACAGCACAGTTAAGACACTTAGCACAGTTAAGACACATAGCACAGTTAAGACACATAGCACAGTTAAGACACTTAGCACAGTTAAGACACATAGCACAGTTGAGACACGTAGCACAGTTAAGACACGTAGCACAGTTAAGACACATAGCACAGTTGAGACACGTAGCACAGTTAAGACACATAGCACAGTTAAGACACGTAGCACAGTTGAGACACGTAGCACAGTTAAGACACATAGCACAGTTAAGACACATAGCACAGTTGAGACACATAGCACAGTTAAGACAAATAGCACAGTTAAGCACAGTTAAGACACGTAGCACAGTTAAGCACAGTTAAGACACGTAGCACAGTTAAGACACATAGCAAAGTTAAGACACGTAGCACAGTTGAGACACGTAGCACAGTTAAGACACATAACACAGTTGAGACACGTAGCACAGTTAAGACACATAGCACAGTTAAGACACATAGCACAGTTGAGACACATAGCACAGTTAAGACACATAGCACAGTTAAGCACAGTTAAGACACGTAGCACAGTTAAGACACGTAGCACAGTTGAGACACATAGCACAGTTAAGACACGTAGCACAGTTCAGACACGTAGCACAGTTAAGACACATAGCACAGTTAAGCACAGTTAAGACACGTAGCACAGTTAAGACACATAGCACAGTTAAGCACAGTTAAGACACGTAGCACAGTTAAGACACATAGCACAGTTAAGACACGTAGCACAGTTAAAACACATAGCACAGTTAAGACACATAGCACAGTTGAGGCACGTAGCACAGTTGAGACACGTAGCACAGTTAAGACACGTAGCACAGTTCAGACACGTAGCACAGTTAAGACACATAGCACAGTTAAGACACATAGCACAGTTAAGACACTTAGCACAGTTAAGACACATAGCACAGTTGAGACACATAGCACAGTTAAGACACATAGCACAGTTAAGACACGTAGCACAGTTAAGACACATAGCACAGTTAAGACACTTAGCACAGTTAAGACACATAGCACAGTTGAGACACGTAGCACACTTAAGCACAGTTAAGACACGTAGCACAGTTAAGACACATAGCACAGTTGAGACACATAGCACAGTTAAGACACATAGCACAGTTAAGACACGTAGCACAGTTAAGACACATAGCACAGTTAAGACACATAGCACAGTTGAGACACATAGCACAGTTAAGAAACATAGCACAGTTAAGACACATAGCACAGTTAAGACACTTAGCACAGTTAAGAAACATAGCACAGTTGAGACACATAGCACAGTTAAGACACATAGCACAGTTAAGCACAGTTAAGACACGTAGCACAGTTAAGACACGTAGCACAGTTGAGACACATAGCACAGTTAAGACACGTAGCACAGTTCAGACACGTAGCACAGTTAAGACACGTAGCACAGTTAAGCACAGTTAAGACACGTAGCACAGTTAAGACACGTAGCACAGTTAAGCACAGTTAAGACACATAGCACAGTTAAGACACTTAGCATAGTTGAGACACGTAGCACAGTTAAGACACATAGCACAGTTAAGACACATAGCACAGTTAAGACACTTAGCACAGTTAAGACACATAGCACAGTTGGGACACGTAGCACAGTTAAGACACGTAGCACAGTTAAGACACATAGCACAGTTGAGACACGTAGCACAGTTAAGACACATAGCACAGTTGAGACACGTAGCACAGTTGAGACACATAGCACAGTTAAGAAACATAGCACAGTTAAGACACATAGCACAGTTAAGACACTTAGCACAGTTAAGACACATAGCACAGTTGAGACACATAGCACAGTTAAGACACATAGCACAGTTAAGCACAGTTAAGACACGTAGCACAGTTAAGACACGTAGCACAGTTGAGACACATAACACAGTTAAGACACGTAGCACAGTTCAGACACGTAGCACAGTTAAGACACATAGCACAGTTAAGCACAGTTAAGACACGTAGCACAGTTAAGACACGTAGCACAGTTAAGCACAGTTAAGACACATAGCACAGTTAAGACACTTAGCATAGTTGAGACACGTAGCACAGTTAAGACACATAGCACAGTTAAGAAACATAGCACAGTTGAGACACGTAGCACAGTTGAGACACATAGCACAGTTAAGAAACATAGCACAGTTAAGACACATAGCACAGTTAAGACACTTAGCACAGTTAAGACACATAGCACAGTTGAGACACATAGCACAGTTAAGACACATAGCACAGTTAAGCACAATTAAGACACGTAGCACAGTTAAGACACGTAGCATAGTTGAGACACGTAGCACAGTTGAGACACATAGCACAGTTAAGACACATAGCACAGTTAAGCACAATTAAGACACGTAGCACAGTTAAGACACGTAGCATAGTTGAGACACGTAGCACAGTTAAGACACATAGCACAGTTGAGACACATAGCACAGTTAAGACAAATAGCACAGTTAAGCACAGTTAAGACACGTAGCACAGTTAAGCACAGTTAAGACACGTAGCACAGTTAAGACACATAGCAAAGCTACGACACGTAGCACAGTTGAGACACGTAGCACAGTTAAGACACATAACACAGATAAGACACGTAGCACAGTTAAGACACATAGCACAGTTAAGACACATTGCACAGTTAAGACACATAGCACAGTTGAGACACATAGCATAGTTAAGACACATAGCACAGTTAAGCACAGTTAAGACACGTAGCACAGTTAAGACACGTAGCACAGTTGAGACACATAGCACAGTTAAGACACATAGCACAGTTGAGACACATAGCACAGTTAAGACACATAGCACAGTTAAGCACAGTTAAGACACGTAGCACAGTTAAGACATGTAGCACAGTTGAGACACATAGCACAGTTAAGACACGTAGCACAGTTCAGACACGTAGCACAGTTAAGACACATAGCACAGTTAAGCACAGTTAAGACACGTAGCACAGTTAAGACACGTAGCACAGTTAAGCCCAGTTAAGACACATAGCACAGTTAAGACACATAGCACAGTTGAGACACATAGCACAGTTAAGACACATAGCACAGTTAAGCACAGTTAAGACACGTAGCACAGTTAAGACATGTAGCACAGTTGAGACACATAGCACAGTTAAGACACGTAGCACAGTTCAGACACGTAGCACAGTTAGGACACATAGCACAGTTAAGACACGTAGCACAGTTCAGACACGTAGCACAGTTCAGACACGTAGCACAGTTAAGACACATAGCACAGTTAAGCACAGTTAAGACACGTAGCACAGTTAAGACACGTAGCACAGTTAAGCACAGTTAAGACACATAGCACAGTTAAGACACATAGCACAGTTAAAACACATAGCACAGTTAAGACACATAGCACAGTTAAGACACATAGCAGAGTTAAGACACTTAGCACAGTTGAGACACGTAGCACAGTTAAGACACATAGCACAGTTAAGACACGTAGCACAGTTAAGACACATAGCACAGTTGAGACACATAGCACAGTTAAGACACATAGCACAGTTAAGACACGTAGCACAGTTGAGACACGTAGCCAAGTTAAGACACATAGCAGAGTTAAGACACTTAGCACAGTTAAGACAAATAGCACAGTTAAGCACAGTTAAGACACGTAGCACAGTTAAGCACAGTTAAGACACGTAGCACAGTTAAGACACATAGCAAAGTTAAGACACGTAGCACAGTTGAGACACGTAGCACAGTTAAGACACATAACACAGTTGAGACACGTAGCACAGTTAAGACACATAGCACAGTTAAGACACATAGCACAGTTGAGACACATAGCACAGTTAAGACACATAGCACAGTTAAGCACAGTTAAGACACGTAGCACAGTTAAGACACGTAGCACAGTTGAGACACATAGCACAGTTAAGACACGTAGCACAGTTCAGACACGTAGCACAGTTAAGACACATAGCACAGTTAAGCACAGTTAAGACACGTAGCACAGTTAAGACACATAGCACAGTTAAGCACAGTTAAGACACGTAGCACAGTTAAGACACATAGCACAGTTAAGACACGTAGCACAGTTAAAACACATAGCACAGTTAAGACACATAGCACAGTTGAGGCACGTAGCACAGTTGAGACACGTAGCACAGTTAAGACACGTAGCACAGTTCAGACACGTAGCACAGTTAAGACACATAGCACAGTTAAGACACATAGCACAGTTAAGACACTTAGCACAGTTAAGACACATAGCACAGTTGAGACACATAGCACAGTTAAGACACATAGCACAGTTAAGACACGTAGCACAGTTAAGACACATAGCACAGTTAAGACACTTAGCACAGTTAAGACACATAGCACAGTTGAGACACGTAGCACAGTTAAGACACATAGCACAGTTGAGACACATAGCACAGTTAAGACACATAGCACAGTTAAGACACGTAGCACAGTTAAGACACATAGCACAGTTAAGACACATAGCACAGTTGAGACACATAGCACAGTTAAGAAACATAGCACAGTTAAGACACATAGCACAGTTAAGACACTTAGCACAGTTAAGAAACATAGCACAGTTGAGACACATAGCACAGTTAAGACACATAGCACAGTTAAGCACAGTTAAGACACGTAGCACAGTTAAGACACGTAGCACAGTTGAGACACATAGCACAGTTAAGACACGTAGCACAGTTCAGACACGTAGCACAGTTAAGACACGTAGCACAGTTAAGCACAGTTAAGACACGTAGCACAGTTAAGACACGTAGCACAGTTAAGCACAGTTAAGACACATAGCACAGTTAAGACACTTAGCATAGTTGAGACACGTAGCACAGTTAAGACACATAGCACAGTTAAGACACATAGCACAGTTAAGACACTTAGCACAGTTAAGACACATAGCACAGTTGGGACACGTAGCACAGTTAAGACACGTAGCACAGTTAAGACACATAGCACAGTTGAGACAGGTAGCACAGTTAAGACACATAGCACAGTTGAGACACGTAGCACAGTTGAGACACATAGCACAGTTAAGAAACATAGCACAGTTAAGACACATAGCACAGTTAAGACACTTAGCACAGTTAAGACACATAGCACAGTTGAGACACATAGCACAGTTAAGACACATAGCACAGTTAAGCACAGTTAAGACACGTAGCACAGTTAAGACACGTAGCACAGTTGAGACACATAGCACAGTTAAGACACGTAGCACAGTTCAGACACGTAGCACAGTTAAGACACATAGCACAGTTAAGCACAGTTAAGACACGTAGCACAGTTAAGACACGTAGCACAGTTAAGCACAGTTAAGACACATAGCACAGTTAAGACACTTAGCATAGTTGAGACACGTAGCACAGTTAAGACACATAGCACAGTTAAGAAACATAGCACAGTTGAGACACGTAGCACAGTTGAGACACATAGCACAGTTAAGAAACATAGCACAGTTAAGACACATAGCACAGTTAAGACACTTAGCACAGTTAAGACACATAGCACAGTTGAGACACATAGCACAGTTAAGACACATAGCACAGTTAAGCACAATTAAGACACGTAGCACAGTTAAGACACGTAGCATAGTTGAGACACGTAGCACAGTTAAGACACATAGCACAGTTGAGACACATAGCACAGTTAAGACAAATAGCACAGTTAAGCACAGTTAAGACACGTAGCACAGTTAAGCACAGTTAAGACACGTAGCACAGTTAAGACACATAGCAAAGTTACGACACGTAGCACAGTTGAGACACGTAGCACAGTTAAGACACATAACACAGATAAGACACGTAGCACAGTTAAGACACATAGCACAGTTAAGACACATTGCACAGTTAAGACACATAGCACAGTTGAGACACATAGCACAGTTAAGACACATAGCACAGTTAAGCACAGTTAAGACACGTAGCACAGTTAAGACACGTAGCACAGTTGAGACACATAGCACAGTTAAGACACATAGCACAGTGGAGACACATAGCACAGTTAAGACACATAGCACAGTTAAGCACAGTTAAGACACGTAGCACAGTTAAGACATGTAGCACAGTTGAGACACATAGCACAGTTAAGACACGTAGCACAGTTCAGACACGTAGCACAGTTAAGACACATAGCACAGTTAAGCACAGTTAAGACACGTAGCACAGTTAAGACACGTAGCACAGTTAAGCACAGTTAAGACACATAGCACAGTTAAGACACATAGCACAGTTGAGACACATAGCACAGTTAAGACACATAGCACAGTTAAGCACAGTTAAGACACGTAGCACAGTTAAGACATGTAGCACAGTTGAGACACATAGCACAGTTAAGACACGTAGCACAGTTCAGACACGTAGCACAGTTAAGACACATAGCACAGTTAAGACACGTAGCACAGTTCAGACACGTAGCACAGTTCAGACACGTAGCACAGTTAAGACACATAGCACAGTTAAGCACAGTTAAGACACGTAGCACAGTTAAGACACGTAGCACAGTTAAGCACAGTTAAGACACATAGCACAGTTAAGACACATAGCACAGTTAAAACACATAGCACAGTTAAGACACATAGCACAGTTAAGACACATAGCAGAGTTAAGACACTTAGCACAGTTGAGACACGTAGCACAGTTAAGACACATAGCACAGTTAAGACACATAGCACAGTTGAGACACATAGCACAGTTAAGACACATAGCACAGTTAAGACACGTAGCACAGTTGAGACACGTAGCCAAGTTAAGACACATAGCACAGTTAAGACACTTAGCACAGTTGAGACACGTAGCACAGTTAAGACACTTAGCACAGTTGAGACACATAGCACAGTTAAGACACGTAGCACAGTTAAAACACATAGCACAGTTAAGACACATAGCACAGTTAAGACACGTAGCACAGTTAAGACACATAGCACAGTTAAGCACAGTTAAGACACATAGCACAGTTAAGACACGTAGCACAGTTGAGACACATAGCACAGTTAAGCACAGTTAAGACACGTAGCACAGTTCAGACACGTAGCACAGTTCAGACACGTAGCACAGTTAAGACACATAGCACAGTTAAGCACAGTTAAGACACGTAGCACAGTTAAGCACAGTTAAGACACATAGCACAGTTAAGACACATAGCACAGTTAAAACACATAGCACAGTTAAGACACATAGCACAGTTAAGACACATAGCAGAGTTAAGACACTTAGCACAGTTGAGACACGTAGCACAGTTAAGACACATAGCACAGTTAAGACACGTAGCACAGTTAAGACACATAGCACAGTTGAGACACATAGCACAGTTAAGACACATAGCACAGTTAAGACACGTAGCACAGTTGAGACACGTAGCCAAGTTAAGACACATAGCACAGTTAAGACACTTAGCACAGTTGAGACACGTAGCACAGTTAAGACACTTAGCACAGTTGAGACACATAGCACAGTTAAGACACGTAGCACAGTTAAAACACATAGCACAGTTAAGACACATAGCACAGTTAAGACACGTAGCACAGTTAAGACACATAGCACAGTTAAGCACAGTTAAGACACATAGCACAGTTAAGACACGTAGCACAGTTGAGACACATAGCACAGTTGAGACACATAGCACAGTTAAGACACATAGCACAGTTAAGCACAGTTAAGACACGTAGCACAGTTAAGCACAGTTAAGACACGTAGCACAGTTAAGACACATAGCAAAGTTAAGACACGTAGCACAGTTGAGACACGTAGCACAGTTAAGACACATAACACAGTTGAGACACGTAGCACAGTTAAGACACATAGCACAGTTAAGACACATAGCACAGTTGAGACACATAGCACAGTTAAGACACATAGCACAGTTAAGCACAGTTAAGACACGTAGCACAGTTAAGACACGTAGCACAGTTGAGACACATAGCACAGTTAAGACACGTAGCACAGTTCAGACACGTAGCACAGTTAAGACACATAGCACAGTTAAGCACAGTTAAGACACGTAGCACAGTTAAGACACATAGCACAGTTAAGCACAGTTAAGACACGTAGCACAGTTAAGACACATAGCAAAGTTAAGACACGTAGCACAGTTAAAACACATAGCACAGTTAAGACACATAGCACAGTTGAGGCACGTAGCACAGTTGAGACACGTAGCACAGTTAAGACACGTAGCACAGTTCAGACACGTAGCACAGTTAAGACACATAGCACAGTTAAGACACATAGCACAGTTAAGACACTTAGCACAGTTAAGACACATAGCACAGTTGAGACACATAGCACAGTTAAGACACGTAGCACAGTTAAGACACATAGCACAGTTGAGACACGTAGCACAGTTAAGACACATAGCACAGTTAAGACACGTAGCACAGTTGAGACACATAGCACAGTTAAGACACGTAGCACAGTTCAGACACGTAGCACAGTTAAGACACATAGCACAGTTAGGCACAGTTAAGACACGTAGCACAGTTAAGACACGTAGCACAGTTAAGCACAGTTAAGACACATAGCACATTTAAGACACGTAGCACAGTTAAAACACATAGCACAGTTAAGACACGTAGCACAGTTAAGACACATAGCACAGTTAAGACACTTAGCACAGTTGAGACACGTAGCACAGTTAAGACACATAGCACAGTTAAGACACGTAGCACAGTTAAGACACATAGCACAGTTAAGACACATAGCACAGTTGAGACACATAGCACAGTTAAGAAACATAGCACAGTTAAGACACATAGCACAGTTAAGACACTTAGCACAGTTAAGAAACATAGCACAGTTGAGACACATAGCACAGTTAAGACACATAGCACAGTTAAGCACAGTTAAGACACGTAGCACAGTTAAGACACGTAGCACAGTTGAGACACGTAGCACAGTTAAGACACGTAGCACAGTTAAGACACATAGCACAGTTGAGACACGTAGCACAGTTAAGACACATAGCACAGTTAAGACACGTAGCACAGTTGAGACACGTAGCACAGTTAAGACACATAGCACAGTTAAGACACATAGCACAGTTGAGACACATAGCACAGTTAAGACAAATAGCACAGTTAAGCACAGTTAAGACACGTAGCACAGTTAAGCACAGTTAAGACACGTAGCACAGTTAAGACACATAGCAAAGTTAAGACACGTAGCACAGTTGAGACACGTAGCACAGTTAAGACACATAACACAGTTGAGACACGTAGCACAGTTAAGACACATAGCACAGTTAAGACACAGCACAGTTGAGACACATAGCACAGTTAAGACACATAGCACAGTTAAGCACAGTTAAGACACGTAGCACAGTTAAGACACGTAGCACAGTTGAGACACATAGCACAGTTAAGACACATAGCACAGTTCAGACACGTAGCACAGTTAAGACACATAGCACAGTTAAGCACAGTTAAGACACGTAGCACAGTTAAGACACATAGCACAGTTAAGCACAGTTAAGACACGTAGCACAGTTAAGACACAGCACAGTTAAGACACTTAGCACAGTTAAGACACATAGCACAGTTAAGACACATAGCACAGTTAAGACACTTAGCACAGTTAAGACACATAGCACAGTTGAGACACGTAGCACAGTTAAGACACGTAGCACAGTTAAGACACATAGCACAGTTGAGACACGTAGCACAGTTAAGACACATAGCACAGTTAAGACACGTAGCACAGTTGAGACACGTAGCACAGTTAAGACACATAGCACAGTTAAGACACATAGCACAGTTGAGACACATAGCACAGTTAAGACAAATAGCACAGTTAAGCACAGTTAAGACACGTAGCACAGTTAAGCACAGTTAAGACACGTAGCACAGTTAAGACACATAGCAAAGTTAAGACACGTAGCACAGTTGAGACACGTAGCACAGTTAAGACACATAACACAGTCGAGACACGTAGCACAGTTAAGACACATAGCACAGTTAAGACACATAGCACAGTTGAGACACATAGCACAGTTAAGACACATAGCACAGTTAAGCACAGTTAAGACACGTAGCACAGTTAAGACACATAGCACAGTTAAGCACAGTTAAGACACGTAGCACAGTTAAGACACATAGCACAGTTAAGACACGTAGCACAGTTAAAACACATAGCACAGTTAAGACACGTAGCACAGTTAAGACACATAGCACAGTTAAGACACTTAGCACAGTTGAGACACGTAGCACAGTTAAGACACATAGCACAGTTAAGACACGTAGCACAGTTAAGACACATAGCACAGTTAAGACACATAGCACAGTTGAGACACATAGCACAGTTAAGAAACATAGCACAGTTAAGACACATAGCACAGTTAAGACACTTAGCACAGTTAAGAAACATAGCACAGTTGAGACACATAGCACAGTTAAGACACATAGCACAGTTAAGCACAGTTAAGACACGTAGCACAGTTAAGACACGTAGCACAGTTGAGACACGTAGCACAGTTAAGACACGTAGCACAGTTAAGACACATAGCACAGTTGAGACACGTAGCACAGTTAAGACACATAGCACAGTTAAGACACGTAGCACAGTTGAGACACGTAGCACAGTTAAGACACATAGCACAGTTAAGACACATAGCACAGTTGAGACACATAGCACAGTTAAGACAAATAGCACAGTTAAGCACAGTTAAGACACGTAGCACAGTTAAGCACAGTTAAGACACGTAGCACAGTTAAGACACATAGCAAAGTTAAGACACGTAGCACAGTTGAGACACGTAGCACAGTTAAGACACATAACACAGTTGAGACACGTAGCACAGTTAAGACACATAGCACAGTTAAGACACAGCACAGTTGAGACACATAGCACAGTTAAGACACATAGCACAGTTAAGCACAGTTAAGACACGTAGCACAGTTAAGACACGTAGCACAGTTGAGACACATAGCACAGTTAAGACACATAGCACAGTTCAGACACGTAGCACAGTTAAGACACATAGCACAGTTAAGCACAGTTAAGACACGTAGCACAGTTAAGACACATAGCACAGTTAAGCACAGTTAAGACACGTAGCACAGTTAAGACACAGCACAGTTAAGACACTTAGCACAGTTAAGACACATAGCACAGTTAAGACACATAGCACAGTTAAGACACTTAGCACAGTTAAGACACATAGCACAGTTGAGACACGTAGCACAGTTAAGACACGTAGCACAGTTAAGACACATAGCACAGTTGAGACACGTAGCACAGTTAAGACACATAGCACAGTTAAGACACGTAGCACAGTTGAGACACGTAGCACAGTTAAGACACATAGCACAGTTAAGACACATAGCACAGTTGAGACACATAGCACAGTTAAGACAAATAGCACAGTTAAGCACAGTTAAGACACGTAGCACAGTTAAGCACAGTTAAGACACGTAGCACAGTTAAGACACATAGCAAAGTTAAGACACGTAGCACAGTTGAGACACGTAGCACAGTTAAGACACATAACACAGTCGAGACACGTAGCACAGTTAAGACACATAGCACAGTTAAGACACATAGCACAGTTGAGACACATAGCACAGTTAAGACACATAGCACAGTTAAGCACAGTTAAGACAAGTAGCACAGTTAAGACACGTAGCACAGTTGAGACACATAGCACAGTTAAGACACGTAGCACAGTTCAGACACGTAGCACAGTTAAGACACATAGCACAGTTAAGCACAGTTAAGACACGTAGCACAGTTAAGACACATAGCACAGTTAAGCACAGTTAAGACACGTAGCACAGTTAAGACACATAGCACAGTTAAGACACGTAGCACAGTTAAAACACATAGCACAGTTAAGACACATAGCACAGTTGAGGCACGTAGCACAGTTGAGACACGTAGCACAGTTAAGACACGTAGCACAGTTCAGACACGTAGCACAGTTAAGACACATAGCACAGTTAAGACACATAGCACAGTTAAGACACTTAGCACAGTTAAGACACATAGCACAGTTGAGACACATAGCACAGTTAAGACACATAGCACAGTTAAGACACGTAGCACAGTTAAGACACATAGCACAGTTAAGACACTTAGCACAGTTAAGACACATAGCACAGTTGAGACACGTAGCACACTTAAGCACAGTTAAGACACGTAGCACAGTTAAGACACATAGCACAGTTGAGACACATAGCACAGTTAAGACACATAGCACAGTTAAGACACGTAGCACAGTTAAGACACATAGCACAGTTAAGACACATAGCACAGTTGAGACACATAGCACAGTTAAGAAACATAGCACAGTTAAGACACATAGCACAGTTAAGACACTTAGCACAGTTAAGAAACATAGCACAGTTGAGACACATAGCACAGTTAAGACACATAGCACAGTTAAGCACAGTTAAGACACGTAGCACAGTTAAGACACGTAGCACAGTTGAGACACATAGCACAGTTAAGACACGTAGCACAGTTCAGACACGTAGCACAGTTAAGACACGTAGCACAGTTAAGCACAGTTAAGACACGTAGCACAGTTAAGACACGTAGCACAGTTAAGCACAGTTAAGACACATAGCACAGTTAAGACACTTAGCATAGTTGAGACACGTAGCACAGTTAAGACACATAGCACAGTTAAGACACATAGCACAGTTAAGACACTTAGCACAGTTAAGACACATAGCACAGTTGGGACACGTAGCACAGTTAAGACACGTAGCACAGTTAAGACACATAGCACAGTTGAGACACGTAGCACAGTTAAGACACATAGCACAGTTGAGACACGTAGCACAGTTGAGACACATAGCACAGTTAAGAAACATAGCACAGTTAAGACACATAGCACAGTTAAGACACTTAGCACAGTTAAGACACATAGCACAGTTGAGACACATAGCACAGTTAAGACACATAGCACAGTTAAGCACAGTTAAGACACGTAGCACAGTTAAGACACGTAGCACAGTTGAGACACATAGCACAGTTAAGACACGTAGCACAGTTCAGACACGTAGCACAGTTAAGACACATAGCACAGTTAAGCACAGTTAAGACACGTAGCACAGTTAAGACACGTAGCACAGTTAAGCACAGTTAAGACACATAGCACAGTTAAGACACTTAGCATAGTTGAGACACGTAGCACAGTTAAGACACATAGCACAGTTAAGAAACATAGCACAGTTGAGACACGTAGCACAGTTGAGACACATAGCACAGTTAAGAAACATAGCACAGTTAAGACACATAGCACAGTTAAGACACTTAGCACAGTTAAGACACATAGCACAGTTGAGACACATAGCACAGTTAAGACACATAGCACAGTTAAGCACAGTTAAGACACGTAGCACAGTTAAGACACGTAGCATAGTTGAGACACGTAGCACAGTTAAGACACATAGCACAGTTGAGACACATAGCACAGTTAAGACAAATAGCACAGTTAAGCACAGTTAAGACACGTAGCACAGTTAAGCACAGTTAAGACACGTAGCACAGTTAAGACACATAGCAAAGTTACGACACGTAGCACAGTTGAGACACGTAGCACAGTTAAGACACATAACACAGATAAGACACGTAGCACAGTTAAGACACATAGCACAGTTAAGACACATTGCACAGTTAAGACACATAGCACAGTTGAGACACATAGCACAGTTAAGACACATAGCACAGTTAAGCACAGTTAAGACACGTAGCACAGTTAAGACACGTAGCACAGTTGAGACACATAGCACAGTTAAGACACATAGCACAGTTGAGACACATAGCACAGTTAAGACACATAGCACAGTTAAGCACAGTTAAGACACGTAGCACAGTTAAGACATGTAGCACAGTTGAGACACATAGCACAGTTAAGACACGTAGCACAGTTCAGACACGTAGCACAGTTAAGACACATAGCACAGTTAAGCACAGTTAAGACACGTAGCACAGTTAAGACACGTAGCACAGTTAAGCACAGCTAAGACACATAGCACAGTTAAGACACATAGCACAGTTGAGACACATAGCACAGTTAAGACACATAGCACAGTTAAGCACAGTTAAGACACGTAGCACAGTTAAGACATGTAGCACAGTTGAGACACATAGCACAGTTAAGACACGTAGCACAGTTCAGACACGTAGCACAGTTAAGACACATAGCACAGTTAAGACACGTAGCACAGTTCAGACACGTAGCACAGTTCAGACACGTAGCACAGTTAAGACACATAGCACAGTTAAGCACAGTTAAGACACGTAGCACAGTTAAGACACGTAGCACAGTTAAGCACAGTTAAGACACATAGCACAGTTAAAACACATAGCACAGTTAAGACACATAGCACAGTTAAGACACATAGCACAGTTGAGACACGTAGCACAGTTAAGACACGTAGCACAGTTAAGACACATAGCACAGTTGAGACACGTAGCACAGTTAAGACACATAGCACAGTTAAGACACGTAGCACAGTTGAGACACGTAGCACAGTTAAGACACATAGCACAGTTAAGACACATAGCACAGTTGAGACACATAGCACAGTTAAGACAAATAGCACAGTTAAGCACAGTTAAGACACGTAGCACAGTTAAGCACAGTTAAGACACGTAGCACAGTTAAGACACATAGCAAAGTTAAGACACGTAGCACAGTTGAGACACGTAGCACAGTTAAGACACATAACACAGTCGAGACACGTAGCACAGTTAAGACACATAGCACAGTTAAGACACATAGCACAGTTGAGACACATAGCACAGTTAAGACACATAGCACAGTTAAGCACAGTTAAGACAAGTAGCACAGTTAAGACACGTAGCACAGTTGAGACACATAGCACAGTTAAGACACGTAGCACAGTTCAGACACGTAGCACAGTTAAGACACATAGCACAGTTAAGCACAGTTAAGACACGTAGCACAGTTAAGACACATAGCACAGTTAAGCACAGTTAAGACACGTAGCACAGTTAAGACACATAGCACAGTTAAGACACGTAGCACAGTTAAAACACATAGCACAGTTAAGACACGTAGCACAGTTAAGACACATAGCACAGTTAAGACACTTAGCACAGTTGAGACACGTAGCACAGTTAAGACACATAGCACAGTTAAGACACGTAGCACAGTTAAGACACATAGCACAGTTAAGACACATAGCACAGTTGAGACACATAGCACAGTTAAGAAACATAGCACAGTTAAGACACATAGCACAGTTAAGACACTTAGCACAGTTAAGAAACATAGCACAGTTGAGACACATAGCACAGTTAAGACACATAGCACAGTTAAGCACAGTTAAGACACGTAGCACAGTTAAGACACGTAGCACAGTTGAGACACGTAGCACAGTTAAGACACGTAGCACAGTTAAGACACATAGCACAGTTGAGACACGTAGCACAGTTAAGACACATAGCACAGTTAAGACACGTAGCACAGTTGAGACACGTAGCACAGTTAAGACACATAGCACAGTTAAGACACATAGCACAGTTGAGACACATAGCACAGTTAAGACAAATAGCACAGTTAAGCACAGTTAAGACACGTAGCACAGTTAAGCACAGTTAAGACACGTAGCACAGTTAAGACACATAGCAAAGTTAAGACACGTAGCACAGTTGAGACACGTAGCACAGTTAAGACACATAACACAGTTGAGACACGTAGCACAGTTAAGACACATAGCACAGTTAAGACACAGCACAGTTGAGACACATAGCACAGTTAAGACACATAGCACAGTTAAGCACAGTTAAGACACGTAGCACAGTTAAGACACGTAGCACAGTTGAGACACATAGCACAGTTAAGACACATAGCACAGTTCAGACACGTAGCACAGTTAAGACACATAGCACAGTTAAGCACAGTTAAGACACGTAGCACAGTTAAGACACATAGCACAGTTAAGCACAGTTAAGACACGTAGCACAGTTAAGACACAGCACAGTTAAGACACTTAGCACAGTTAAGACACATAGCACAGTTAAGACACATAGCACAGTTAAGACACTTAGCACAGTTAAGACACATAGCACAGTTGAGACACGTAGCACAGTTAAGACACGTAGCACAGTTAAGACACATAGCACAGTTGAGACACGTAGCACAGTTAAGACACATAGCACAGTTAAGACACGTAGCACAGTTGAGACACGTAGCACAGTTAAGACACATAGCACAGTTAAGACACATAGCACAGTTGAGACACATAGCACAGTTAAGACAAATAGCACAGTTAAGCACAGTTAAGACACGTAGCACAGTTAAGCACAGTTAAGACACGTAGCACAGTTAAGACACATAGCAAAGTTAAGACACGTAGCACAGTTGAGACACGTAGCACAGTTAAGACACATAACACAGTCGAGACACGTAGCACAGTTAAGACACATAGCACAGTTAAGACACATAGCACAGTTGAGACACATAGCACAGTTAAGACACATAGCACAGTTAAGCACAGTTAAGACAAGTAGCACAGTTAAGACACGTAGCACAGTTGAGACACATAGCACAGTTAAGACACGTAGCACAGTTCAGACACGTAGCACAGTTAAGACACATAGCACAGTTAAGCACAGTTAAGACACGTAGCACAGTTAAGACACATAGCACAGTTAAGCACAGTTAAGACACGTAGCACAGTTAAGACACATAGCACAGTTAAGACACGTAGCACAGTTAAAACACATAGCACAGTTAAGACACATAGCACAGTTGAGGCACGTAGCACAGTTGAGACACGTAGCACAGTTAAGACACGTAGCACAGTTCAGACACGTAGCACAGTTAAGACACATAGCACAGTTAAGACACATAGCACAGTTAAGACACTTAGCACAGTTAAGACACATAGCACAGTTGAGACACATAGCACAGTTAAGACACATAGCACAGTTAAGACACGTAGCACAGTTAAGACACATAGCACAGTTAAGACACTTAGCACAGTTAAGACACATAGCACAGTTGAGACACGTAGCACACTTAAGCACAGTTAAGACACGTAGCACAGTTAAGACACATAGCACAGTTGAGACACATAGCACAGTTAAGACACATAGCACAGTTAAGACACGTAGCACAGTTAAGACACATAGCACAGTTAAGACACATAGCACAGTTGAGACACATAGCACAGTTAAGAAACATAGCACAGTTAAGACACATAGCACAGTTAAGACACTTAGCACAGTTAAGAAACATAGCACAGTTGAGACACATAGCACAGTTAAGACACATAGCACAGTTAAGCACAGTTAAGACACGTAGCACAGTTAAGACACGTAGCACAGTTGAGACACATAGCACAGTTAAGACACGTAGCACAGTTCAGACACGTAGCACAGTTAAGACACGTAGCACAGTTAAGCACAGTTAAGACACGTAGCACAGTTAAGACACGTAGCACAGTTAAGCACAGTTAAGACACATAGCACAGTTAAGACACTTAGCATAGTTGAGACACGTAGCACAGTTAAGACACATAGCACAGTTAAGACACATAGCACAGTTAAGACACTTAGCACAGTTAAGACACATAGCACAGTTGGGACACGTAGCACAGTTAAGACACGTAGCACAGTTAAGACACATAGCACAGTTGAGACACGTAGCACAGTTAAGACACATAGCACAGTTGAGACACGTAGCACAGTTGAGACACATAGCACAGTTAAGAAACATAGCACAGTTAAGACACATAGCACAGTTAAGACACTTAGCACAGTTAAGACACATAGCACAGTTGAGACACATAGCACAGTTAAGACACATAGCACAGTTAAGCACAGTTAAGACACGTAGCACAGTTAAGACACGTAGCACAGTTGAGACACATAGCACAGTTAAGACACGTAGCACAGTTCAGACACGTAGCACAGTTAAGACACATAGCACAGTTAAGCACAGTTAAGACACGTAGCACAGTTAAGACACGTAGCACAGTTAAGCACAGTTAAGACACATAGCACAGTTAAGACACTTAGCATAGTTGAGACACGTAGCACAGTTAAGACACATAGCACAGTTAAGAAACATAGCACAGTTGAGACACGTAGCACAGTTGAGACACATAGCACAGTTAAGAAACATAGCACAGTTAAGACACATAGCACAGTTAAGACACTTAGCACAGTTAAGACACATAGCACAGTTGAGACACATAGCACAGTTAAGACACATAGCACAGTTAAGCACAGTTAAGACACGTAGCACAGTTAAGACACGTAGCATAGTTGAGACACGTAGCACAGTTAAGACACATAGCACAGTTGAGACACATAGCACAGTTAAGACAAATAGCACAGTTAAGCACAGTTAAGACACGTAGCACAGTTAAGCACAGTTAAGACACGTAGCACAGTTAAGACACATAGCAAAGTTACGACACGTAGCACAGTTGAGACACGTAGCACAGTTAAGACACATAACACAGATAAGACACGTAGCACAGTTAAGACACATAGCACAGTTAAGACACATTGCACAGTTAAGACACATAGCACAGTTGAGACACATAGCACAGTTAAGACACATAGCACAGTTAAGCACAGTTAAGACACGTAGCACAGTTAAGACACGTAGCACAGTTGAGACACATAGCACAGTTAAGACACATAGCACAGTTGAGACACATAGCACAGTTAAGACACATAGCACAGTTAAGCACAGTTAAGACACGTAGCACAGTTAAGACATGTAGCACAGTTGAGACACATAGCACAGTTAAGACACGTAGCACAGTTCAGACACGTAGCACAGTTAAGACACATAGCACAGTTAAGCACAGTTAAGACACGTAGCACAGTTAAGACACGTAGCACAGTTAAGCACAGCTAAGACACATAGCACAGTTAAGACACATAGCACAGTTGAGACACATAGCACAGTTAAGACACATAGCACAGTTAAGCACAGTTAAGACACGTAGCACAGTTAAGACATGTAGCACAGTTGAGACACATAGCACAGTTAAGACACGTAGCACAGTTCAGACACGTAGCACAGTTAAGACACATAGCACAGTTAAGACACGTAGCACAGTTCAGACACGTAGCACAGTTCAGACACGTAGCACAGTTAAGACACATAGCACAGTTAAGCACAGTTAAGACACGTAGCACAGTTAAGACACGTAGCACAGTTAAGCACAGTTAAGACACATAGCACAGTTAAGACACATAGCACAGTTAAAACACATAGCACAGTTAAGACACATAGCACAGTTAAGACACATAGCAGAGTTAAGACACTTAGCACAGTTGAGACACGTAGCACAGTTAAGACACATAGCACAGTTAAGACACGTAGCACAGTTAAGACACATAGCACAGTTGAGACACATAGCACAGTTAAGACACATAGCACAGTTAAGACACGTAGCACAGTTGAGACACGTAGCCAAGTTAAGACACATAGCACAGTTAAGACACTTAGCACAGTTGAGACACGTAGCACAGTTAAGACACGTAGCACAGTTGAGACACATAGCACAGTTAAGACACGTAGCACAGTTAAAACACATAGCACAGTTAAGACACATAGCACAGTTAAGACACGTAGCACAGTTAAGACACATAGCACAGTTAAGCACAGTTAAGACACATAGCACAGTTAAGACACGTAGCACAGTTGAGACACATAGCACAGTTGAGACACATAGCACAGTTAAGACACATAGCACAGTTAAGCACAGTTAAGACACGTAGCACAGTTAAGCACAGTTAAGACACGTAGCACAGTTAAGACACATAGCAAAGTTAAGACACGTAGCACAGTTGAGACACGTAGCACAGTTAAGACACATAACACAGTTGAGACACGTAGCACAGTTAAGACACATAGCACAGTTAAGACACATAGCACAGTTGAGACACATAGCACAGTTAAGACACATAGCACAGTTAAGCACAGTTAAGACACGTAGCACAGTTAAGACACGTAGCACAGTTGAGACACATAGCACAGTTAAGACACGTAGCACAGTTCAGACACGTAGCACAGTTAAGACACATAGCACAGTTAAGCACAGTTAAGACACGTAGCACAGTTAAGACACATAGCACAGTTAAGCACAGTTAAGACACGTAGCACAGTTAAGACACATAGCAAAGTTAAGACACGTAGCACAGTTAAAACACATAGCACAGTTAAGACACATAGCACAGTTGAGGCACGTAGCACAGTTGAGACACGTAGCACAGTTAAGACACGTAGCACAGTTCAGACACGTAGCACAGTTAAGACACATAGCACAGTTAAGACACATAGCACAGTTAAGACACTTAGCACAGTTAAGACACATAGCACAGTTGAGACACATAGCACAGTTAAGACACATAGCACAGTTAAGACACGTAGCACAGTTAAGACACATAGCACAGTTAAGACACTTAGCACAGTTAAGACACATAGCACAGTTGAGACACGTAGCACACTTAAGCACAGTTAAGACACGTAGCACAGTTAAGACACATAGCACAGTTGAGACACATAGCACAGTTAAGACACATAGCACAGTTAAGACACATAGCACAGTTGAGACACGTAGCACAGTTAAGACACTTAGCACAGTTGAGACACATAGCACAGTTAAGACAAATAGCACAGTTAAGGACAGTTAAGACACATAGCACAGTTAAAAACACGTAGCACAGTTAACACACGTAGCACAGTTAACACACATAGCACAGTTCAGACACGTAGCACAGTTAAGACACATAACACAGTTGAGACACGTAGCACAGTTAAGACACATAGCACAGTTAAGACACATAGCACAGTTGAGACACATAGCACAGTTAAGACACATAGCACAGTTAAGCACAGTTAAGACACGTGGCACAGTTAAGACACATAGCACAGTTGAGACACATAGCACATTTAAGACACGTAGCACAGTTCAGACACGTAGCACAGTTAAGACACATAGCACAGTTAAGCACAGTTAAGACACGTAGCACAGTTAAGACACGTAGCACAGTTAAGCACAGTTAAGACACATAGCACATTTAAGACACGTAGCACAGTTAAAACACATAGCACAGTTAAGACACGTAGCACAGTTAAGACACATAGCACAGTTAAGACACTTAGCACAGTTGAGACACGTAGCACAGCTAAGACACATAGCACAGTTAAGACACGTAGCACAGTTAAGACACATAGCACAGTTAAGACACATAGCACAGTTGAGACACATAGCACAGTTAAGACACATAGCACAGTTAAGACACATAGCACAGTTGAGACACGTAGCACAGTTAAGACACATAGCACAGTTAAGACACTTAGCACAGTTAAGACACATAGCACAGTTGAGACACGTAGCACAGTTAAGCACAGTTAAGACACATAGCACAGTTAAGACACGTAGCACAGTTAAAACACATAGCACAGTTAAGACACGTAGCACAGTTAAGACACATAGCACAGTTAAGACACTTAGCATAGTTGAGACACGTAGCACAGTTGAGACACATAGCACAGTTAAGAAACATAGCACAGTTGAGACACGTAGCACAGTTGAGACACATAGCACAGTTAAGAAACATAGCACAGTTAAGACACACAGCACAGTTAAGACACTTAGCACAGTTAAGACACATAGCACAGTTGAGACACATAGCACAGTTAAGACACATAGCACAGTTAAGCACAGTTAAGACACGTAGCACAGTTAAGACACGTAGCACAGTTGAGACACATAGCACAGTTAAGACACGTAGCACAGTTCATACACGTAGCACAGTTAAGACACATAGCACAGTTAAGCACAGTTAAGACACGTAGCACAGTTAAGACACGTAGCACAGTTAAGCACAGTTAAGACACATAGCACAGTTAAGACACTTAGCATAGTTGAGACACGTAGCACAGTTAAGACACATAGCACAGTTAAGAAACATAGCACAATTGAGACACGTAGCACAGTTGAGACACATAGCACAGTTAAGAAACATAGCACAGTTAAGACACATAGCACAGTTAAGACACTTAGCACAGTTAAGACACATAGCACAGTTGAGACACATAGCACAGTTAAGACACATAGCACAGTTAAGCACAGTTAAGACACGTAGCACAGTTAAGACACGTAGCATAGTTAAGACACGTAGCACAGTTAAGACACATAGCACAGTTGAGACACATAGCACAGTTAAGACAAATAGCACAGTTAAGCACAGTTAAGACACGTAGCACAGTTAAGCACAGTTAAGACACGTAGCACAGTTAAGACACATAGCAAAGTTACGACACGTAGCACAGTTGAGACACGTAGCACAGTTAAGACACATAACACAGATAAGACACGTAGCACAGTTAAGACACATAGCACAGTTAAGACACATTGCACAGTTAAGACACATAGCACAGTTGAGACACATAGCATAGTTAAGACACATAGCACAGTTAAGCACAGTTAAGACACGTAGCACAGTTAAGACACGTAGCACAGTTGAGACACATAGCACAGTTAAGACACATAGCACAGTTGAGACACATAGCACAGTTAAGACACATAGCACAGTTAAGCACAGTTAAGACACGTAGCACAGTTAAGACATGTAGCACAGTTGAGACACATAGCACAGTTAAGACACGTAGCACAGTTCAGACACGTAGCACAGTTAAGACACATAGCACAGTTAAGCACAGTTAAGACACGTAGCACAGTTAAGACACGTAGCACAGTTAAGCACAGTTAAGACACATAGCACAGTTAAGACACATAGCACAGTTGAGACACATAGCACAGTTAAGACACATAGCACAGTTAAGCACAGTTAAGACACGTAGCACAGTTAAGACATGTAGCACAGTTGAGACACATAGCACAGTTAAGACACGTAGCACAGTTCAGACACGTAGCACAGTTAAGACACATAGCACAGTTAAGACACGTAGCACAGTTCAGACACGTAGCACAGTTCAGACACGTAGCACAGTTAAGACACATAGCACAGTTAAGCACAGTTAAGACACGTAGCACAGTTAAGACACGTAGCACAGTTAAGCACAGTTAAGACACATAGCACAGTTAAGACACATAGCACAGTTAAAACACATAGCACAGTTAAGACACATAGCACAGTTAAGACACATAGCAGAGTTAAGACACTTAGCACAGTTGAGACACGTAGCAGAGTTAAGACACATAGCACAGTTGAGACACATAGCACAGTTAAGACACATAGCACAGTTGAGACACGTAGCCAAGTTAAGACACATAGCACAGTTAAGACACTTAGCACAGTTGAGACACGTAGCACAGTTAAGACACTTAGCACAGTTGAGACACATAGCACAGTTAAGACACGTAGCACAGTTAAAACACATAGCACAGTTAAGACACATAGCACAGTTAAGACACGTAGCACAGTTAAGACACATAGCACAGTTAAGCACAGTTAAGACACATAGCACAGTTAAGACACGTAGCACAGTTGAGACACATAGCACAGTTGAGACACATAGCACAGTTAAGACACATAGCACAGTTAAGCACAGTTAAGACACATAGCACAGTTAAGACACGTAGCACAGTTAAGCACAGTTAAGACACATAGCACAGTTAAGACACATAGCACAGTTGAGACACATAGCAGAGTTAAGACACATAGCACAGTTGAGACACATAGCACAGTTAAGACACATAGCACAGTTGAGACACGTAGCACAGTTAAGACACATAGCACAGTTAAGCACAGTTAAGACACGTAGCACAGTTAAGACACGTAGCACAGTTGAGACACATAGCACAGTTAAGACACGTAGCACAGTTCAGACACGTAGCACAGTTAAGACACATAGCACAGTTAAGCACAGTTAAGACACGTAGCACAGTTAAGACACGTAGCACAGTTAAGCGCAGTTAAGACACATAGCACAGTTAAGACACATAGCACAGTTAAAACACATAGCACAGTTAAGACACGTAGCACAGTTAAGACACATAGCACAGTTAAGACACTTAGCACAGTTAAGACACGTATCACAGTTAAGACACATAGCACAGTTAAGACACGTAGCACAGTTAAGACACGTAGCACAGTTAAGACACATAGCACAGTTAAGACACATAGCACAGTTGAGACACATAGCACAGTTAAGACACATAGCACAGTTAAGACACATAGCACAGTTAAGACACATAGCACAGTTAAGACACTTAGCACAGTTAAGACACATAGCACAGTTGAGACACGTAGCACAGTTAAGCACAGTTAAGACACATAGCACAGTTAAGACACGTAGCACAGTTAAAACACATAGCACAGTTAAGACACGTAGCACAGTTAAGACACATAGCACAGTTAAGACACTTAGCATAGTTGAGACACGTAGCACAGTTAAGACACATAGCACAGTTAAGAAACATAGCACAGTTGAGACACGTAGCACAGTTGAGACACATAGCACAGTTAAGAAACATAGCACAGTTAATACACATAGCACAGTTAAGACACTTAGCAAAGTTAAGACACATAGCACAGTTGAGACACGTAGCACAGTTAAGACACGTAGCACAGTTAAGACACATAGCACAGTTGAGACACGTAGCACAGTTAAGACACATAGCACAGTTAAGACACGTAGCACAGTTGAGACACGTAGCACAGTTAAGAAACATAGCACAGTTAAGACACATAGCACAGTTGAGACACGTAGCAAAGTTAAGCACAGTTAAGACACATAGCACAGTTAAGACACATAGCACAGTTAAGACACGTAGCACAGTTCAGACACGTAGCACAGTTAAGACACATAACACAGTTGAGACACTTAGCACAGTTAAGACACATAGCACAGTTAAGACACGTAGCACAGTTGAGACACGTAGCACAGTTAAGACACATAGCACAGTTAAGACACATAGCACAGTTGAGACACATAGCACAGTTAAGACACATAGCACAGTTAAGCACAGTTAAGACACGTGGCACAGTTAAGACACATAGCACAGTTGAGACACATAGCACATTTAAGACACGTAGCACAGTTCAGACACGTAGCACAGTTAAGACACATAGCACAGTTAAGCACAGTTAAGACACGTAGCACAGTTAAGACACGTAGCACAGTTAAGCACAGTTAAGACACATAGCACATTTAAGACACGTAGCACAGTTAAAACACATAGCACAGTTAAGACACGTAGCACAGTTAAGACACATAGCACAGTTAAGACACTTAGCACAGTTGAGACACGTAGCACAGCTAAGACACATAGCACAGTTAAGACACGTAGCACAGTTAAGACACATAGCACAGTTAAGACACATAGCACAGTTGAGACACATAGCACAGTTAAGACACATAGCACAGTTAAGACACATAGCACAGTTGAGACACGTAGCACAGTTAAGACACATAGCACAGTTAAGACACTTAGCACAGTTAAGACACATAGCACAGTTGAGACACGTAGCACAGTTAAGCACAGTTAAGACACATAGCACAGTTAAGACACGTAGCACAGTTAAAACACATAGCACAGTTAAGACACGTAGCACAGTTAAGACACATAGCACAGTTAAGACACTTAGCATAGTTGAGACACGTAGCACAGTTGAGACACATAGCACAGTTAAGAAACATAGCACAGTTGAGACACGTAGCACAGTTGAGACACATAGCACAGTTAAGAAACATAGCACAGTTAAGACACACAGCACAGTTAAGACACTTAGCACAGTTAAGACACATAGCACAGTTGAGACACATAGCACAGTTAAGACACATAGCACAGTTAAGCACAGTTAAGACACGTAGCACAGTTAAGACACGTAGCACAGTTGAGACACATAGCACAGTTAAGACACGTAGCACAGTTCATACACGTAGCACAGTTAAGACACATAGCACAGTTAAGCACAGTTAAGACACGTAGCACAGTTAAGACACGTAGCACAGTTAAGCACAGTTAAGACACATAGCACAGTTAAGACACTTAGCATAGTTGAGACACGTAGCACAGTTAAGACACATAGCACAGTTAAGAAACATAGCACAATTGAGACACGTAGCACAGTTGAGACACATAGCACAGTTAAGAAACATAGCACAGTTAAGACACATAGCACAGTTAAGACACTTAGCACAGTTAAGACACATAGCACAGTTGAGACACATAGCACAGTTAAGACACATAGCACAGTTAAGCACAGTTAAGACACGTAGCACAGTTAAGACACGTAGCATAGTTAAGACACGTAGCACAGTTAAGACACATAGCACAGTTGAGACACATAGCACAGTTAAGACAAATAGCACAGTTAAGCACAGTTAAGACACGTAGCACAGTTAAGCACAGTTAAGACACGTAGCACAGTTAAGACACATAGCAAAGTTACGACACGTAGCACAGTTGAGACACGTAGCACAGTTAAGACACATAACACAGATAAGACACGTAGCACAGTTAAGACACATAGCACAGTTAAGACACATTGCACAGTTAAGACACATAGCACAGTTGAGACACATAGCATAGTTAAGACACATAGCACAGTTAAGCACAGTTAAGACACGTAGCACAGTTAAGACACATAGCACAGTTGAGACACGTAGCACAGTTAAGACACATAGCACAGTTGAGACACATAGCACAGTTAAGACACATAGCACAGTTAAGCACAGTTAAGACACGTAGCACAGTTAAGACATGTAGCACAGTTGAGACACATAGCACAGTTAAGACACGTAGCACAGTTCAGACACGTAGCACAGTTAAGACACATAGCACAGTTAAGCACAGTTAAGACACGTAGCACAGTTAAGACACGTAGCACAGTTAAGCACAGTTAAGACACATAGCACAGTTAAGACACATAGCACAGTTGAGACACATAGCACAGTTAAGACACATAGCACAGTTAAGCACAGTTAAGACACGTAGCACAGTTAAGACATGTAGCACAGTTGAGACACATAGCACAGTTAAGACACGTAGCACAGTTCAGACACGTAGCACAGTTAAGACACATAGCACAGTTAAGACACGTAGCACAGTTCAGACACGTAGCACAGTTCAGACACGTAGCACAGTTAAGACACATAGCACAGTTAAGCACAGTTAAGACACGTAGCACAGTTAAGACACGTAGCACAGTTAAGCACAGTTAAGACACATAGCACAGTTAAGACACATAGCACAGTTAAAACACATAGCACAGTTAAGACACATAGCACAGTTAAGACACATAGCAGAGTTAAGACACTTAGCACAGTTGAGACACGTAGCAGAGTTAAGACACATAGCACAGTTGAGACACATAGCACAGTTAAGACACATAGCACAGTTAAGACACATAGCACAGTTGAGACACGTAGCCAAGTTAAGACACATAGCACAGTTAAGACACTTAGCACAGTTGAGACACGTAGCACAGTTAAGACACTTAGCACAGTTGAGACACATAGCACAGTTAAGACACGTAGCACAGTTAAAACACATAGCACAGTTAAGACACATAGCACAGTTAAGACACGTAGCACAGTTAAGACACATAGCACAGTTAAGCACAGTTAAGACACATAGCACAGTTAAGACACGTAGCACAGTTGAGACACATAGCACAGTTGAGACACATAGCACAGTTAAGACACATAGCACAGTTAAGCACAGTTAAGACACATAGCACAGTTAAGACACGTAGCACAGTTAAGCACAGTTAAGACACATAGCACAGTTAAGACACATAGCACAGTTGAGACACATAGCAGAGTTAAGACACATAGCACAGTTGAGACACATAGCACAGTTAAGACACATAGCACAGTTGAGACACGTAGCACAGTTAAGACACATAGCACAGTTAAGCACAGTTAAGACACGTAGCACAGTTAAGACACGTAGCACAGTTGAGACACATAGCACAGTTAAGACACGTAGCACAGTTCAGACACGTAGCACAGTTAAGACACATAGCACAGTTAAGCACAGTTAAGACACGTAGCACAGTTAAGACACGTAGCACAGTTAAGCGCAGTTAAGACACATAGCACAGTTAAGACACATAGCACAGTTAAAACACATAGCACAGTTAAGACACGTAGCACAGTTAAGACACATAGCACAGTTAAGACACTTAGCACAGTTAAGACACGTATCACAGTTAAGACACATAGCACAGTTAAGACACGTAGCACAGTTAAGACACGTAGCACAGTTAAGACACGTAGCACAGTTAAGACACATAGCACAGTTGAGACACATAGCACAGTTAAGACACATAGCACAGTTAAGACACATAGCACAGTTAAGACACATAGCACAGTTAAGACACTTAGCACAGTTAAGACACATAGCACAGTTGAGACACGTAGCACAGTTAAGCACAGTTAAGACACATAGCACAGTTAAGACACGTAGCACAGTTAAAACACATAGCACAGTTAAGACACGTAGCACAGTTAAGACACATAGCACAGTTAAGACACTTAGCATAGTTGAGACACGTAGCACAGTTAAGACACATAGCACAGTTAAGAAACATAGCACAGTTGAGACACGTAGCACAGTTGAGACACATAGCACAGTTAAGAAACATAGCACAGTTAATACACATAGCACAGTTAAGACACTTAGCAAAGTTAAGACACATAGCACAGTTGAGACACGTAGCACAGTTAAGACACGTAGCACAGTTAAGACACATAGCACAGTTGAGACACGTAGCACAGTTAAGACACATAGCACAGTTAAGACACGTAGCACAGTTGAGACACGTAGCACAGTTAAGAAACATAGCACAGTTAAGACACATAGCACAGTTGAGACACGTAGCAAAGTTAAGCACAGTTAAGACACATAGCACAGTTAAGACACATAGCACAGTTAAGACACGTAGCACAGTTCAGACACGTAGCACAGTTAAGACACATAACACAGTTGAGACACTTAGCACAGTTAAGACACATAGCACAGTTAAGACACGTAGCACAGTTGAGACACGTAGCACAGTTAAGACACATAGCACAGTTAAGACACATAGCACAGTTGAGACACATAGCACAGTTAAGACAAATAGCACAGTTAAGCACAGTTAAGACACGTAGCACAGTGAAGCACAGTTAAGACACGTAGCACAGTTAAGACACATAGCAAAGTTAAGCACAGTTAAGACACGTAGCACAGTTAAGACACGTAGCACAGTTAAGCACAGTTAAGACACATAGCACAGTTAAGACACTTAGCATAGTTGAGACACGTAGCACAGTTAAGACACATAGCACAGTTAAGAAACATAGCACAGTTGAGACACGTAGCACAGTTGAGACACATAGCACAGTTAAGAAACATAGCACAGTTAAGACACATAGCACAGTTAAGACACTTAGCACAGTTAAGACACATAGCACAGTTGAGACACATAGCACAGTTAAGACACATAGCACAGTTAAGCACAGTTAAGACACGTAGCACAGTTAAGACACGTAGCATAGTTGAGACACGTAGCACAGTTAAGACACATAGCACAGTTGAGACACATAGCACAGTTAAGACAAATAGCACAGTTAAGCACAGTTAAGACACGTAGCACAGTTAAGCACAGTTAAGACACGTAGCACAGTTAAGACACATAGCAAAGTTACGACACGTAGCACAGTTGAGACACGTAGCACAGTTAAGACACATAACACAGATAAGACACGTAGCACAGTTAAGACACATAGCACAGTTAAGACACATTGCACAGTTAAGACACATAGCACAGTTGAGACACATAGCACAGTTAAGACACATAGCACAGTTAAGCACAGTTAAGACACGTAGCACAGTTAAGACACGTAGCACAGTTGAGACACATAGCACAGTTAAGACACATAGCACAGTTGAGACACATAGCACAGTTAAGACACATAGCACAGTTAAGCACAGTTAAGACACGTAGCACAGTTAAGACACATAACACAGTTGAGACACGTAGCACAGTTAAGACACATAGCACAGTTAAGACACAGCACAGTTGAGACACATAGCACAGTTAAGACACATAGCACAGTTAAGCACAGTTAAGACACGTAGCACAGTTAAGACACGTAGCACAGTTGAGACACATAGCACAGTTAAGACACATAGCACAGTTCAGACACGTAGCACAGTTAAGACACATAGCACAGTTAAGCACAGTTAAGACACGTAGCACAGTTAAGACACATAGCACAGTTAAGCACAGTTAAGACACGTAGCACAGTTAAGACACAGCACAGTTAAGACACTTAGCACAGTTAAGACACATAGCACAGTTAAGACACATAGCACAGTTAAGACACTTAGCACAGTTAAGACACATAGCACAGTTGAGACACGTAGCACAGTTAAGACACGTAGCACAGTTAAGACACATAGCACAGTTGAGACACGTAGCACAGTTAAGACACATAGCACAGTTAAGACACGTAGCACAGTTGAGACACGTAGCACAGTTAAGACACATAGCACAGTTAAGACACATAGCACAGTTGAGACACATAGCACAGTTAAGACAAATAGCACAGTTAAGCACAGTTAAGACACGTAGCACAGTTAAGCACAGTTAAGACACGTAGCACAGTTAAGACACATAGCAAAGTTAAGACACGTAGCACAGTTGAGACACGTAGCACAGTTAAGACACATAACACAGTTGAGACACGTAGCACAGTTAAGACACATAGCACAGTTAAGACACATAGCACAGTTGAGACACATAGCACAGTTAAGACACATAGCACAGTTAAGCACAGTTAAGACAAGTAGCACAGTTAAGACACGTAGCACAGTTGAGACACATAGCACAGTTAAGACACGTAGCACAGTTCAGACACGTAGCACAGTTAAGACACATAGCACAGTTAAGCACAGTTAAGACACGTAGCACAGTTAAGACACATAGCACAGTTAAGCACAGTTAAGACACGTAGCACAGTTAAGACACATAGCACAGTTAAGACACGTAGCACAGTTAAAACACATAGCACAGTTAAGACACATAGCACAGTTGAGGCACGTAGCACAGTTGAGACACGTAGCACAGTTAAGACACGTAGCACAGTTCAGACACGTAGCACAGTTAAGACACATAGCACAGTTAAGACACATAGCACAGTTAAGACACTTAGCACAGTTAAGACACATAGCACAGTTGAGACACATAGCACAGTTAAGACACATAGCACAGTTAAGACACGTAGCACAGTTAAGACACATAGCACAGTTAAGACACTTAGCACAGTTAAGACACATAGCACAGTTGAGACACGTAGCACACTTAAGCACAGTTAAGACACGTAGCACAGTTAAGACACATAGCACAGTTGAGACACATAGCACAGTTAAGACACATAGCACAGTTAAGACACGTAGCACAGTTAAGACACATAGCACAGTTAAGACACATAGCACAGTTGAGACACATAGCACAGTTAAGAAACATAGCACAGTTAAGACACATAGCACAGTTAAGACACTTAGCACAGTTAAGAAACATAGCACAGTTGAGACACATAGCACAGTTAAGACACATAGCACAGTTAAGCACAGTTAAGACACGTAGCACAGTTAAGACACGTAGCACAGTTGAGACACATAGCACAGTTAAGACACGTAGCACAGTTCAGACACGTAGCACAGTTAAGACACGTAGCACAGTTAAGCACAGTTAAGACACGTAGCACAGTTAAGACACGTAGCACAGTTAAGCACAGTTAAGACACATAGCACAGTTAAGACACTTAGCATAGTTGAGACACGTAGCACAGTTAAGACACATAGCACAGTTAAGACACATAGCACAGTTAAGACACTTAGCACAGTTAAGACACATAGCACAGTTGGGACACGTAGCACAGTTAAGACACGTAGCACAGTTAAGACACATAGCACAGTTGAGACACGTAGCACAGTTAAGACACATAACACAGTTGAGACACGTAGCACAGTTGAGACACATAGCACAGTTAAGAAACATAGCACAGTTAAGACACATAGCACAGTTAAGACACTTAGCACAGTTAAGACACATAGCACAGTTGAGACACATAGCACAGTTAAGACACATAGCACAGTTAAGCACAGTTAAGACACGTAGCACAGTTAAGACACGTAGCACAGTTGAGACACATAGCACAGTTAAGACACGTAGCACAGTTCAGACACGTAGCACAGTTAAGACACATAGCACAGTTAAGCACAGTTAAGACACGTAGCACAGTTAAGACACGTAGCACAGTTAAGCACAGTTAAGACACATAGCACAGTTAAGACACTTAGCATAGTTGAGACACGTAGCACAGTTAAGACACATAGCACAGTTAAGAAACATAGCACAGTTGAGACACGTAGCACAGTTGAGACACATAGCACAGTTAAGAAACATAGCACAGTTAAGACACATAGCACAGTTAAGACACTTAGCACAGTTAAGACACATAGCACAGTTGAGACACATAGCACAGTTAAGACACATAGCACAGTTAAGCACAGTTAAGACACGTAGCACAGTTAAGACACGTAGCATAGTTGAGACACGTAGCACAGTTAAGACACATAGCACAGTTGAGACACATAGCACAGTTAAGACAAATAGCACAGTTAAGCACAGTTAAGACACGTAGCACAGTTAAGCACAGTTAAGACACGTAGCACAGTTAAGACACATAGCAAAGTTACGACACGTAGCACAGTTGAGACACGTAGCACAGTTAAGACACATAACACAGATAAGACACGTAGCACAGTTAAGACACATAGCACAGTTAAGACACATTGCACAGTTAAGACACATAGCACAGTTGAGACACATAGCACAGTTAAGACACATAGCACAGTTTAGCACAGTTAAGACACGTAGCACAGTTAAGACACGTAGCACAGTTGAGACACATAGCACAGTTAAGACACATAGCACAGTTGAGACACATAGCACAGTTAAGACACATAGCACAGTTAAGCACAGTTAAGACACGTAGCACAGTTAAGACATGTAGCACAGTTGAGACACATAGCACAGTTAAGACACGTAGCACAGTTCAGACACGTAGCACAGTTAAGACACATAGCACAGTTAAGCACAGTTAAGACACGTAGCACAGTTAAGACACGTAGCACAGTTAAGCACAGCTAAGACACATAGCACAGTTAAGACACATAGCACAGTTGAGACACATAGCACAGTTAAGACACATAGCACAGTTAAGCACAGTTAAGACACGTAGCACAGTTAAGACATGTAGCACAGTTGAGACACATAGCACAGTTAAGACACGTAGCACAGTTCAGACACGTAGCACAGTTAAGACACATAGCACAGTTAAGACACGTAGCACAGTTCAGACACGTAGCACAGTTCAGACACGTAGCACAGTTAAGACACATAGCACAGTTAAGCACAGTTAAGACACGTAGCACAGTTAAGACACGTAGCACAGTTAAGCACAGTTAAGACACATAGCACAGTTAAGACACATAGCACAGTTAAAACACATAGCACAGTTAAGACACATAGCACAGTTGAGACACATAGCACAGTTAAGACAAATAGCACAGTTAAGCACAGTTAAGACACGTAGCACAGTTAAGCACAGTTAAGACACGTAGCACAGTTAAGACACATAGCAAAGTTAAGACACGTAGCACAGTTGAGACACGTAGCACAGTTAAGACACATAACACAGTTGAGACACGTAGCACAGTTAAGACACATAGCACAGTTAAGACACAGCACAGTTGAGACACATAGCACAGTTAAGACACATAGCACAGTTAAGCACAGTTAAGACACGTAGCACAGTTAAGACACGTAGCACAGTTGAGACACATAGCACAGTTAAGACACATAGCACAGTTCAGACACGTAGCACAGTTAAGACACATAGCACAGTTAAGCACAGTTAAGACACGTAGCACAGTTAAGACACATAGCACAGTTAAGCACAGTTAAGACACGTAGCACAGTTAAGACACAGCACAGTTAAGACACTTAGCACAGTTAAGACACATAGCACAGTTAAGACACATAGCACAGTTAAGACACTTAGCACAGTTAAGACACATAGCACAGTTGAGACACGTAGCACAGTTAAGACACGTAGCACAGTTAAGACACATAGCACAGTTGAGACACGTAGCACAGTTAAGACACATAGCACAGTTAAGACACGTAGCACAGTTGAGACACGTAGCACAGTTAAGACACATAGCACAGTTAAGACACATAGCACAGTTGAGACACATAGCACAGTTAAGACAAATAGCACAGTTAAGCACAGTTAAGACACGTAGCACAGTTAAGCACAGTTAAGACACGTAGCACAGTTAAGACACATAGCAAATTTAAGACACGTAGCACAGTTGAGACACGTAGCACAGTTAAGACACATAACACAGTTGAGACACGTAGCACAGTTAAGACACATAGCACAGTTAAGACACATAGCACAGTTGAGACACATAGCACAGTTAAGACACGTAGCACAGTTAAGCACAGTTAAGACAAGTAGCACAGTTAAGACACGTAGCACAGTTGAGACACATAGCACAGTTAAGACACGTAGCACAGTTCAGACACGTAGCACAGTTAAGACACATAGCACAGTTAAGCACAGTTAAGACACGTAGCACAGTTAAGACACATAGCACAGTTAAGCACAGTTAAGACACGTAGCACAGTTAAGACACATAGCACAGTTAAGACACGTAGCACAGTTAAAACACATAGCACAGTTAAGACACATAGCACAGTTGAGGCACGTAGCACAGTTGAGACACGTAGCACAGTTAAGACACGTAGCACAGTTCAGACACGTAGCACAGTTAAGACACATAGCACAGTTAAGACACTTAGCACAGTTAAGACACATAGCACAGTTGAGACACATAGCACAGTTAAGACACATAGCACAGTTAAGACACGTAGCACAGTTAAGACACATAGCACAGTTAAGACACTTAGCACAGTTAAGACACATAGCACAGTTGAGACACGTAGCACACTTAAGCACAGTTAAGACACGTAGCACAGTTAAGACACATAGCACAGTTGAGACACATAGCACAGTTAAGACACATAGCACAGTTAAGACACGTAGCACAGTTAAGACACATAGCACAGTTAAGACACATAGCACAGTTGAGACACATAGCACAGTTAAGAAACATAGCACAGTTAAGACACATAGCACAGTTAAGACACTTAGCACAGTTAAGAAACATAGCACAGTTGAGACACATAGCACAGTTAAGACACATAGCACAGTTAAGCACAGTTAAGACACGTAGCACAGTTAAGACACGTAGCACAGTTGAGACACATAGCAAAGTTAAGACACGTAGCACAGTTCAGACACGTAGCACAGTTAAGACACGTAGCACAGTTAAGCACAGTTAAGACACGTAGCACAGTTAAGACACGTAGCACAGTTAAGCACAGTTAAGACACATAGCACAGTTAAGACACTTAGCATAGTTGAGACACGTAGCACAGTTAAGACACATAGCACAGTTAAGACACATAGCACAGTTAAGACACTTAGCACAGTTAAGACACATAGCACAGTTGGGACACGTAGCACAGTTAAGACACGTAGCACAGTTAAGACACATAGCACAGTTGAGACACGTAGCACAGTTAAGACACATAACACAGTTGAGACACGTAGCACAGTTGAGACACATAGCACAGTTAAGTAACATAGCACAGTTAAGACACATAGCACAGTTAAGACACTTAGCACAGTTAAGACACATAGCACAGTTGAGACACATAGCACAGTTAAGACACATAGCACAGTTAAGCACAGTTAAGACACGTAGCACAGTTAAGACACGTAGCACAGTTGAGACACATAGCACAGTTAAGACACGTAGCACAGTTCAGACACGTAGCACAGTTAAGACACATAGCACAGTTAAGCACAGTTAAGACACGTAGCACAGTTAAGACACGTAGCACAGTTAAGCACAGTTAAGACACATAGCACAGTTAAGACACTTAGCATAGTTGAGACACGTAGCACAGTTAAGACACATAGCACAGTTAAGAAACATAGCACAGTTGAGACACGTAGCACAGTTGAGACACATAGCACAGTTAAGAAACATAGCACAGTTAAGACACATAGCACAGTTAAGACACTTAGCACAGTTAAGACACATAGCACAGTTGAGACACATAGCACAGTTAAGACACATAGCACAGTTAAGCACAGTTAAGACACGTAGCACAGTTAAGACACGTAGCATAGTTGAGACACGTAGCACAGTTAAGACACATAGCACAGTTGAGACACATAGCACAGTTAAGACAAATAGCACAGTTAAGCACAGTTAAGACACGTAGCACAGTTAAGCACAGTTAAGACACGTAGCACAGTTAAGACACATAGCAAAGTTACGACACGTAGCACAGTTGAGACACGTAGCACAGTTAAGACACATAACACAGATAAGACACGTAGCACAGTTAAGACACATAGCACAGTTAAGACACATTGCACAGTTAAGACACATAGCACAGTTGAGACACATAGCACAGTTAAGACACATAGCACAGTTAAGCACAGTTAAGACACGTAGCACAGTTAAGACACGTAGCACAGTTGAGACACATAGCACAGTTAAGACACATAGCACAGTTGAGACACATAGCACAGTTAAGACACATAGCACAGTTAAGCACAGTTAAGACACGTAGCACAGTTAAGACATGTAGCACAGTTGAGACACATAGCACAGTTAAGACACATAGCACAGTTCAGACACGTAGCACAGTTAAGACACATAGCACAGTTAAGCACAGTTAAGACACGTAGCACAGTTAAGACACGTAGCACAGTTAAGCACAGCTAAGACACATAGCACAGTTAAGACACATAGCACAGTTGAGACACATAGCACAGTTAAGACACATAGCACAGTTAAGCACAGTTAAGACACGTAGCACAGTTAAGACATGTAGCACAGTTGAGACACATAGCACAGTTAAGACACGTAGCACAGTTCAGACACGTAGCACAGTTAAGACACATAGCACAGTTAAGACACGTAGCACAGTTCAGACACGTAGCACAGTTCAGACACGTAGCACAGTTAAGACACATAGCACAGTTAAGCACAGTTAAGACACGTAGCACAGTTAAGACACGTAGCACAGTTAAGCACAGTTAAGACACATAGCACAGTTAAGACACATAGCACAGTTAAAACACATAGCACAGTTAAGACACATAGCACAGTTGAGACACATAGCACAGTTAAGACAAATAGCACAGTTAAGCACAGTTAAGACACGTAGCACAGTTAAGCACAGTTAAGACACGTAGCACAGTTAAGACACATAGCAAAGTTAAGACACGTAGCACAGTTGAGACACGTAGCACAGTTAAGACACATAACACAGTTGAGACACGTAGCACAGTTAAGACACATAGCACAGTTAAGACACAGCACAGTTGAGACACATAGCACAGTTAAGACACATAGCACAGTTAAGCACAGTTAAGACACGTAGCACAGTTAAGACACGTAGCACAGTTGAGACACATAGCACAGTTAAGACACATAGCACAGTTCAGACACGTAGCACAGTTAAGACACATAGCACAGTTAAGCACAGTTAAGACACGTAGCACAGTTAAGACACATAGCACAGTTAAGCACAGTTAAGACACGTAGCACAGTTAAGACACAGCACAGTTAAGACACTTAGCACAGTTAAGACACATAGCACAGTTAAGACACATAGCACAGTTAAGACACTTAGCACAGTTAAGACACATAGCACAGTTGAGACACGTAGCACAGTTAAGACACGTAGCACAGTTAAGACACATAGCACAGTTGAGACACGTAGCACAGTTAAGACACATAGCACAGTTAAGACACGTAGCACAGTTGAGACACGTAGCACAGTTAAGACACATAGCACAGTTAAGACACATAGCACAGTTGAGACACATAGCACAGTTAAGACAAATAGCACAGTTAAGCACAGTTAAGACACGTAGCACAGTTAAGCACAGTTAAGACACGTAGCACAGTTAAGACACATAGCAAAGTTAAGACACGTAGCACAGTTGAGACACGTAGCACAGTTAAGACACATAACACAGTTGAGACACGTAGCACAGTTAAGACACATAGCACAGTTAAGACACATAGCACAGTTGAGACACATAGCACAGTTAAGACAAGTAGCACAGTTAAGACACGTAGCACAGTTGAGACACATAGCACAGTTAAGACACGTAGCACAGTTCAGACACGTAGCACAGTTAAGACACATAGCACAGTTAAGCACAGTTAAGACACGTAGCACAGTTAAGACACATAGCACAGTTAAGCACAGTTAAGACACGTAGCACAGTTAAGACACATAGCACAGTTAAGACACGTAGCACAGTTAAAACACATAGCACAGTTAAGACACATAGCACAGTTGAGGCACGTAGCACAGTTGAGACACGTAGCACAGTTAAGACACGTAGCACAGTTCAGACACGTAGCACAGTTAAGACACATAGCACAGTTAAGACACATAGCACAGTTAAGACACTTAGCACAGTTAAGACACATAGCACAGTTGAGACACATAGCACAGTTAAGACACATAACACAGTTAAGACACGTAGCACAGTTAAGACACATAGCACAGTTAAGACACTTAGCACAGTTAAGACACATAGCACAGTTGAGACACGTAGCACACTTAAGCACAGTTAAGACACGTAGCACAGTTAAGACACATAGCACAGTTGAGACACATAGCACAGTTAAGACACATAGCACAGTTAAGACACGTAGCACAGTTAAGACACATAGCACAGTTAAGACACATAGCACAGTTGAGACACATAGCACAGTTAAGAAACATAGCACAGTTAAGACACATAGCACAGTTAAGACACTTAGCACAGTTAAGAAACATAGCACAGTTGAGACACATAGCACAGTTAAGACACATAGCACAGTTAAGCACAGTTAAGACACGTAGCACAGTTAAGACACGTAGCACAGTTGAGACACATAGCACAGTTAAGACACGTAGCACAGTTCAGACACGTAGCACAGTTAAGACACGTAGCACAGTTAAGCACAGTTAAGACACGTAGCACAGTTAAGACACGTAGCACAGTTAAGCACAGTTAAGACACATAGCACAGTTAAGACACTTAGCATAGTTGAGACACGTAGCACAGTTAAGACACATAGCACAGTTAAGACACATAGCACAGTTAAGACACTTAGCACAGTTAAGACACATAGCACAGTTGGGACACGTAGCACAGTTAAGACACGTAGCACAGTTAAGACACATAGCACAGTTGAGACACGTAGCACAGTTAAGACACATAGCACAGTTGAGACACGTAGCACAGTTGAGACACATAGCACAGTTAAGAAACATAGCACAGTTAAGACACATAGCACAGTTAAGACACTTAGCACAGTTAAGACACATAGCACAGTTGAGACACATAGCACAGTTAAGACACATAGCACAGTTAAGCACAGTTAAGACACGTAGCACAGTTAAGACACGTAGCACAGTTGAGACACATAGCACAGTTAAGACACGTAGCACAGTTCAGACACGTAGCACAGTTAAGACACATAGCACAGTTAAGCACAGTTAAGACACGTAGCACAGTTAAGACACGTAGCACAGTTAAGCACAGTTAAGACACATAGCACAGTTAAGACACTTAGCATAGTTGAGACACGTAGCACAGTTAAGACACATAGCACAGTTAAGAAACATAGCACAGTTGAGACACGTAGCACAGTTGAGACACATAGCACAGTTAAGAAACATAGCACAGTTAAGACACATAGCACAGTTAAGACACTTAGCACAGTTAAGACACATAGCACAGTTGAGACACATAGCACAGTTAAGACACATAGCACAGTTAAGCACAGTTAAGACACGTAGCACAGTTAAGACACGTAGCATAGTTGAGACACGTAGCACAGTTAAGACACATAGCACAGTTGAGACACATAGCACAGTTAAGACAAATAGCACAGTTAAGCACAGTTAAGACACGTAGCACAGTTAAGCACAGTTAAGACACGTAGCACAGTTAAGACACATAGCAAAGTTACGACACGTAGCACAGTTGAGACACGTAGCACAGTTAAGACACATAACACAGATAAGACACGTAGCACAGTTAAGACACATAGCACAGTTAAGACACATTGCACAGTTAAGACACATAGCACAGTTGAGACACATAGCACAGTTAAGACACATAGCACAGTTAAGCACAGTTAAGACACGTAGCACAGTTAAGACACGTAGCACAGTTGAGACACATAGCACAGTTAAGACACATAGCACAGTTGAGACACATAGCACAGTTAAGACACATAGCACAGTTAAGCACAGTTAAGACACGTAGCACAGTTAAGACATGTAGCACAGTTGAGACACATAGCACAGTTAAGACACGTAGCACAGTTCAGACACGTAGCACAGTTAAGACACATAGCACAGTTAAGCACAGTTAAGACACGTAGCACAGTTAAGACACGTAGCACAGTTAAGCACAGCTAAGACACATAGCACAGTTAAGACACATAGCACAGTTGAGACACATAGCACAGTTAAGACACATAGCACAGTTAAGCACAGTTAAGACACGTAGCACAGTTAAGACATGTAGCACAGTTGAGACACATAGCACAGTTAAGACACGTAGCACAGTTCAGACACGTAGCACAGTTAAGACACATAGCACAGTTAAGACACGTAGCACAGTTCAGACACGTAGCACAGTTCAGACACGTAGCACAGTTAAGACACATAGCACAGTTAAGCACAGTTAAGACACGTAGCACAGTTAAGACACGTAGCACAGTTAAGCACAGTTAAGACACATAGCACAGTTAAGACACATAGCACAGTTAAAACACATAGCACAGTTAAGACACATAGCACAGTTAAGACACATAGCAGAGTTAAGACACTTAGCACAGTTGAGACACGTAGCACAGTTAAGACACATAGCACAGTTAAGACACGTAGCACAGTTAAGACACATAGCACAGTTGAGACACATAGCACAGTTAAGACACATAGCACAGTTAAGACACGTAGCACAGTTGAGACACGTAGCCAAGTTAAGACACATAGCACAGTTAAGACACTTAGCACAGTTGAGACACGTAGCACAGTTAAGACACGTAGCACAGTTGAGACACATAGCACAGTTAAGACACGTAGCACAGTTAAAACACATAGCACAGTTAAGACACATAGCACAGTTAAGACACGTAGCACAGTTAAGACACATAGCACAGTTAAGCACAGTTAAGACACATAGCACAGTTAAGACACGTAGCACAGTTGAGACACATAGCACAGTTGAGACACATAGCACAGTTAAGACACATAGCACAGTTAAGCACAGTTAAGACACGTAGCACAGTTAAGCACAGTTAAGACACGTAGCACAGTTAAGACACATAGCAAAGTTAAGACACGTAGCACAGTTGAGACACGTAGCACAGTTAAGACACATAACACAGTTGAGACACGTAGCACAGTTAAGACACATAGCACAGTTAAGACACATAGCACAGTTGAGACACATAGCACAGTTAAGACACATAGCACAGTTAAGCACAGTTAAGACACGTAGCACAGTTAAGACACGTAGCACAGTTGAGACACATAGCACAGTTAAGACACGTAGCACAGTTCAGACACGTAGCACAGTTAAGACACATAGCACAGTTAAGCACAGTTAAGACACGTAGCACAGTTAAGACACATAGCACAGTTAAGCACAGTTAAGACACGTAGCACAGTTAAGACACATAGCAAAGTTAAGACACGTAGCACAGTTAAAACACATAGCACAGTTAAGACACATAGCACAGTTGAGGCACATAGCACAGTTGAGACACGTAGCACAGTTAAGACACGTAGCACAGTTCAGACACGTAGCACAGTTAAGACACATAGCACAGTTAAGACACATAGCACAGTTAAGACACTTAGCACAGTTAAGACACATAGCACAGTTGAGACACATAGCACAGTTAAGACACATAGCACAGTTAAGACACGTAGCACAGTTAAGACACATAGCACAGTTAAGACACTTAGCACAGTTAAGACACATAGCACAGTTGAGACACGTAGCACACTTAAGCACAGTTAAGACACGTAGCACAGTTAAGACACATAGCACAGTTGAGACACATAGCACAGTTAAGACACATAGCACAGTTAAGACACATAGCACAGTTGAGACACGTAGCACAGTTAAGACACTTAGCACAGTTGAGACACATAGCACAGTTAAGACAAATAGCACAGTTAAGGACAGTTAAGACACATAGCACAGTTAAAAACACGTAGCACAGTTAACACACGTAGCACAGTTAACACACATAGCACAGTTCAGACACGTAGCACAGTTAAGACACATAACACAGTTGAGACACGTAGCACAGTTAAGACACATAGCACAGTTAAGACACATAGCACAGTTGAGACACATAGCACAGTTAAGACACATAGCACAGTTAAGCACAGTTAAGACACGTGGCACAGTTAAGACACATAGCACAGTTGAGACACATAGCACATTTAAGACACGTAGCACAGTTCAGACACGTAGCACAGTTAAGACACATAGCACAGTTAAGCACAGTTAAGACACGTAGCACAGTTAAGACACGTAGCACAGTTAAGCACAGTTAAGACACATAGCACATTTAAGACACGTAGCACAGTTAAAACACATAGCACAGTTAAGACACGTAGCACAGTTAAGACACATAGCACAGTTAAGACACTTAGCACAGTTGAGACACGTAGCACAGCTAAGACACATAGCACAGTTAAGACACGTAGCACAGTTAAGACACATAGCACAGTTAACACACATAGCACAGTTGAGACACATAGCACAGTTAAGACACATAGCACAGTTAAGACACATAGCACAGTTGAGACACGTAGCACAGTTAAGACACATAGCACAGTTAAGACACTTAGCACAGTTAAGACACATAGCACAGTTGAGACACGTAGCACAGTTAAGCACAGTTAAGACACATAGCACAGTTAAGACACGTAGCACAGTTAAAACACATAGCACAGTTAAGACACGTAGCACAGTTAAGACACATAGCACAGTTAAGACACTTAGCATAGTTGAGACACGTAGCACAGTTGAGACACATAGCACAGTTAAGAAACATAGCACAGTTGAGACACGTAGCACAGTTGAGACACATAGCACAGTTAAGAAACATAGCACAGTTAAGACACACAGCACAGTTAAGACACTTAGCACAGTTAAGACACATAGCACAGTTGAGACACATAGCACAGTTAAGACACATAGCACAGTTAAGCACAGTTAAGACACGTAGCACAGTTAAGACACGTAGCACAGTTGAGACACATAGCACAGTTAAGACACGTAGCACAGTTCATACACGTAGCACAGTTAAGACACATAGCACAGTTAAGCACAGTTAAGACACGTAGCACAGTTAAGACACGTAGCACAGTTAAGCACAGTTAAGACACATAGCACAGTTAAGACACTTAGCATAGTTGAGACACGTAGCACAGTTAAGACACATAGCACAGTTAAGAAACATAGCACAATTGAGACACGTAGCACAGTTGAGACACATAGCACAGTTAAGAAACATAGCACAGTTAAGACACATAGCACAGTTAAGACACTTAGCACAGTTAAGACACATAGCACAGTTGAGACACATAGCACAGTTAAGACACATAGCACAGTTAAGCACAGTTAAGACACGTAGCACAGTTAAGACACGTAGCATAGTTAAGACACGTAGCACAGTTAAGACACATAGCACAGTTGAGACACATAGCACAGTTAAGACAAATAGCACAGTTAAGCACAGTTAAGACACGTAGCACAGTTAAGCACAGTTAAGACACGTAGCACAGTTAAGACACATAGCAAAGTTACGACACGTAGCACAGTATAGACACGTAGCACAGTTAAGACACATAACACAGATAAGACACGTAGCACAGTTAAGACACATAGCACAGTTAAGACACATTGCACAGTTAAGACACATAGCACAGTTGAGACACATAGCATAGTTAAGACACATAGCACAGTTAAGCACAGTTAAGACACGTAGCACAGTTAAGACACGTAGCACAGTTGAGACACATAGCACAGTTAAGACACATAGCACAGTTGAGACACATAGCACAGTTAAGACACATAGCACAGTTAAGCACAGTTAAGACACGTAGCACAGTTAAGACATGTAGCACAGTTGAGACACATAGCACAGTTAAGACACGTAGCACAGTTCAGACACGTAGCACAGTTAAGACACATAGCACAGTTAAGCACAGTTAAGACACGTAGCACAGTTAAGACACGTAGCACAGTTAAGCACAGTTAAGACACATAGCACAGTTAAGACACATAGCACAGTTGAGACACATAGCACAGTTAAGACACATAGCACAGTTAAGCACAGTTAAGACACGTAGCACAGTTAAGACATGTAGCACAGTTGAGACACATAGCACAGTTAAGACACGTAGCACAGTTCAGACACGTAGCACAGTTAAGACACATAGCACAGTTAAGACACGTAGCACAGTTCAGACACGTAGCACAGTTCAGACACGTAGCACAGTTAAGACACATAGCACAGTTAAGCACAGTTAAGACACGTAGCACAGTTAAGACACGTAGCACAGTTAAGCACAGTTAAGACACATAGCACAGTTAAGACACATAGCACAGTTAAAACACATAGCACAGTTAAGACACATAGCACAGTTAAGACACATAGCAGAGTTAAGACACTTAGCACAGTTGAGACACGTAGCAGAGTTAAGACACATAGCACAGTTGAGACACATAGCACAGTTAAGACACATAGCACAGTTAAGACACATAGCACAGTTGAGACACGTAGCCAAGTTAAGACACATAGCACAGTTAAGACACTTAGCACAGTTGAGACACGTAGCACAGTTAAGACACTTAGCACAGTTGAGACACATAGCACAGTTAAGACACGTAGCACAGTTAAAACACATAGCACAGTTAAGACACATAGCACAGTTAAGACACGTAGCACAGTTAAGACACATAGCACAGTTAAGCACAGTTAAGACACATAGCACAGTTAAGACACGTAGCACAGTTGAGACACATAGCACAGTTGAGACACATAGCACAGTTAAGACACATAGCACAGTTAAGCACAGTTAAGACACATAGCACAGTTAAGACACGTAGCACAGTTAAGCACAGTTAAGACACATAGCACAGTTAAGACACATAGCACAGTTGAGACACATAGCAGAGTTAAGACACATAGCACAGTTGAGACACATAGCACAGTTAAGACACATAGCACAGTTGAGACACGTAGCACAGTTAAGACACATAGCAAAGTTAAGCACAGTTAAGACACGTAGCACAGTTAAGACACGTAGCACAGTTGAGACACATAGCACAGTTAAGACACGTAGCACAGTTCAGACACGTAGCACAGTTAAGACACATAGCACAGTTAAGCACAGTTAAGACACGTAGCACAGTTAAGACACGTAGCACAGTTAAGCGCAGTTAAGACACATAGCACAGTTAAGACACATAGCACAGTTAAAACACATAGCACAGTTAAGACACGTAGCACAGTTAAGACACATAGCACAGTTAAGACACTTAGCACAGTTAAGACACGTATCACAGTTAAGACACATAGCACAGTTAAGACACGTAGCACAGTTAAGACACGTAGCACAGTTAAGACACATAGCACAGTTAAGACACATAGCACAGTTGAGACACATAGCACAGTTAAGACACATAGCACAGTTAAGACACATAGCACAGTTAAGACACTTAGCACAGTTAAGACACATAGCACAGTTGAGACACGTAGCACAGTTAAGCACAGTTAAGACACATAGCACAGTTAAGACACGTAGCACAGTTAAAACACATAGCACAGTTAAGACACGTAGCACAGTTAAGACACATAGCACAGTTAAGACACTTAGCATAGTTGAGACACGTAGCACAGTTAAGACACATAGCACAGTTAAGAAACATAGCACAGTTGAGACACGTAGCACAGTTGAGACACATAGCACAGTTAAGAAACATAGCACAGTTAATACACATAGCACAGTTAAGACACTTAGCAAAGTTAAGACACATAGCACAGTTGAGACACGTAGCACAGTTAAGACACGTAGCACAGTTAAGACACATAGCACAGTTGAGACACGTAGCACAGTTAAGACACATAGCACAGTTAAGACACGTAGCACAGTTGAGACACGTAGCACAGTTAAGAAACATAGCACAGTTAAGACACATAGCACAGTTGAGACACGTAGCAAAGTTAAGCACAGTTAAGACACATAGCACAGTTAAGACACATAGCACAGTTAAGACACGTAGCACAGTTCAGACACGTAGCACAGTTAAGACACATAACACAGTTGAGACACTTAGCACAGTTAAGACACATAGCACAGTTAAGACACGTAGCACAGTTGAGACACGTAGCACAGTTAAGACACATAGCACAGTTAAGACACATAGCACAGTTGAGACACATAGCACAGTTAAGACAAATAGCACAGTTAAGCACAGTTAAGACACGTAGCACAGTGAAGCACAGTTAAGACACGTAGCACAGTTAAGACACATAGCAAAGTTAAGCACAGTTAAGACACGTAGCACAGTTAAGACACGTAGCACAGTTAAGCACAGTTAAGACACATAGCACAGTTAAGACACTTAGCATAGTTGAGACACGTAGCACAGTTAAGACACATAGCACAGTTAAGAAACATAGCACAGTTGAGACACGTAGCACAGTTGAGACACATAGCACAGTTAAGAAACATAGCACAGTTAAGACACATAGCACAGTTAAGACACTTAGCACAGTTAAGACACATAGCACAGTTGAGACACATAGCACAGTTAAGACACATAGCACAGTTAAGCACAGTTAAGACACGTAGCACAGTTAAGACACGTAGCATAGTTGAGACACGTAGCACAGTTAAGACACATAGCACAGTTGAGACACATAGCACAGTTAAGACAAATAGCACAGTTAAGCACAGTTAAGACACGTAGCACAGTTAAGCACAGTTAAGACACGTAGCACAGTTAAGACACATAGCAAAGTTACGACACGTAGCACAGTTGAGACACGTAGCACAGTTAAGACACATAACACAGATAAGACACGTAGCACAGTTAAGACACATAGCACAGTTAAGACACATTGCACAGTTAAGACACATAGCACAGTTGAGACACATAGCACAGTTAAGACACATAGCACAGTTAAGCACAGTTAAGACACGTAGCACAGTTAAGACACGTAGCACAGTTGAGACACATAGCACAGTTAAGACACATAGCACAGTTGAGACACATAGCACAGTTAAGACACATAGCACAGTTAAGCACAGTTAAGACACGTAGCACAGTTAAGACATGTAGCACAGTTGAGACACATAGCACAGTTAAGACACGTAGCACAGTTCAGACACGTAGCACAGTTAAGACACATAGCACAGTTAAGCACAGTTAAGACACGTAGCACAGTTAAGACACGTAGCACAGTTAAGCACAGTTAAGACACATAGCACAGTTAAGACACATAGCACAGTTGAGACACATAGCACAGTTAAGACACATAGCACAGTTAAGCACAGTTAAGACACGTAGCACAGTTAAGACATGTAGCACAGTTGAGACACATAGCACAGTTAAGACACGTAGCACAGTTCAGACACGTAGCACAGTTAAGACACATAGCACAGTTAAGACACGTAGCACAGTTCAGACACGTAGCACAGTTCAGACACGTAGCACAGTTAAGACACATAGCACAGTTAAGCACAGTTAAGACACGTAGCACAGTTAAGACACGTAGCACAGTTAAGCACAGTTAAGACACATAGCACAGTTAAGACACATAGCACAGTTAAAACACATAGCACAGTTAAGACACATAGCACAGTTAAGACACATAGCAGAGTTAAGACACTTAGCACAGTTGAGACACGTAGCACAGTTAAGACACATAGCACAGTTAAGACACGTAGCACAGTTAAGACACATAGCACAGTTGAGACACATAGCACAGTTAAGACACATAGCACAGTTAAGACACGTAGCACAGTTGAGACACGTAGCCAAGTTAAGACACATAGCACAGTTAAGACACTTAGCACAGTTGAGACACGTAGCACAGTTAAGACACTTAGCACAGTTGAGACACATAGCACAGTTAAGACACGTAGCACAGTTAAAACACATAGCACAGTTAAGACACATAGCACAGTTAAGACACGTAGCACAGTTAAGACACATAGCACAGTTAAGCACAGTTAAGACACATAGCACAGTTAAGACACGTAGCACAGTTGAGACACATAGCACAGTTGAGACACATAGCACAGTTAAGACACATAGCACAGTTAAGCACAGTTAAGACACGTAGCACAGTTAAGCACAGTTAAGACACGTAGCACAGTTAAGACACATAGCAAAGTTAAGACACGTAGCACAGTTGAGACACGTAGCACAGTTAAGACACATAACACAGTTGAGACACGTAGCACAGTTAAGACACATAGCACAGTTAAGACACATAGCACAGTTGAGACACATAGCACAGTTAAGACACATAGCACAGTTAAGCACAGTTAAGACACGTAGCACAGTTAAGACACGTAGCACAGTTGAGACACATAACACAGTTGAGACACGTAGCACAGTTAAGACACATAGCACAGTTAAGACACATAGCACAGTTGAGACACATAGCACAGTTAAGACACATAGCACAGTTAAGCACAGTTAAGACACGTAGCACAGTTGAGACACGTAGCACAGTTAAGACACATAACACAGTTGAGACACGTAGCACAGTTAAGACACATAGCACAGTTAAGACACGTAGCACAGTTCAGACACGTAGCACAGTTAAGACACATAGCACAGTTAAGCACAGTTAAGACACGTAGCACAGTTAAGACACATAGCACAGTTAAGCACAGTTAAGACACGTAGCACAGTTAAGACACATAGCAAAGTTAAGACACGTAGCACAGTTAAAACACATAGCACAGTTAAGACACATAGCACAGTTGAGGCACGTAGCACAGTTGAGACACGTAGCACAGTTAAGACACGTAGCACAGTTCAGACACGTAGCACAGTTAAGACACATAGCACAGTTAAGACACATAGCACAGTTAAGACACTTAGCACAGTTAAGACACATAGCACAGTTGAGACACATAGCACAGTTAAGACACATAGCACAGTTAAGACACGTAGCACAGTTAAGACACATAGCACAGTTAAGACACTTAGCACAGTTAAGACACATAGCACAGTTGAGACACGTAGCACACTTAAGCACAGTTAAGACACGTAGCACAGTTAAGACACATAGCACAGTTGAGACACATAGCACAGTTAAGACACATAGCACAGTTAAGACACATAGCACAGTTGAGACACGTAGCACAGTTAAGACACTTAGCACAGTTGAGACACATAGCACAGTTAAGACAAATAGCACAGTTAAGGACAGTTAAGACACATAGCACAGTTAAAAACACGTAGCACAGTTAACACACGTAGCACAGTTAACACACATAGCACAGTTCAGACACGTAGCACAGTTAAGACACATAACACAGTTGAGACACGTAGCACAGTTAAGACACATAGCACAGTTAAGACACATAGCACAGTTGAGACACATAGCACAGTTAAGACACATAGCACAGTTAAGCACAGTTAAGACACGTGGCACAGTTAAGACACATAGCACAGTTGAGACACATAGCACATTTAAGACACGTAGCACAGTTCAGACACGTAGCACAGTTAAGACACATAGCACAGTTAAGCACAGTTAAGACACGTAGCACAGTTAAGACACGTAGCACAGTTAAGCACAGTTAAGACACATAGCACATTTAAGACACGTAGCACAGTTAAAACACATAGCACAGTTAAGACACGTAGCACAGTTAAGACACATAGCACAGTTAAGACACTTAGCACAGTTGAGACACGTAGCACAGCTAAGACACATAGCACAGTTAAGACACGTAGCACAGTTAAGACACATAGCACAGTTAAGACACATAGCACAGTTGAGACACATAGCACAGTTAAGACACATAGCACAGTTAAGACACATAGCACAGTTGAGACACGTAGCACAGTTAAGACACATAGCACAGTTAAGACACTTAGCACAGTTAAGACACATAGCACAGTTGAGACACGTAGCACAGTTAAGACACGTAGCACAGTTAAGCACAGTTAAGACACATAGCACAGTTAAGACACATAGCACAGTTGAGACACATAGCACAGTTAAGACACATAGCACAGTTAAGCACAGTTAAGACACGTAGCACAGTTAAGACATGTAGCACAGTTGAGACACATAGCACAGTTAAGACACGTAGCACAGTTCAGACACGTAGCACAGTTAAGACACATAGCACAGTTAAGACACGTAGCACAGTTCAGACACGTAGCACAGTTCAGACACGTAGCACAGTTAAGACACATAGCACAGTTAAGCACAGTTAAGACACGTAGCACAGTTAAGACACGTAGCACAGTTAAGCACAGTTAAGACACATAGCACAGTTAAGACACATAGCACAGTTAAAACACATAGCACAGTTAAGACACATAGCACAGTTAAGACACATAGCAGAGTTAAGACACTTAGCACAGTTGAGACACGTAGCAGAGTTAAGACACATAGCACAGTTGAGACACATAGCACAGTTAAGACACATAGCACAGTTAAGACACATAGCACAGTTGAGACACGTAGCCAAGTTAAGACACATAGCACAGTTAAGACACTTAGCACAGTTGAGACACGTAGCACAGTTAAGACACTTAGCACAGTTGAGACACATAGCACAGTTAAGACACGTAGCACAGTTAAAACACATAGCACAGTTAAGACACATAGCACAGTTAAGACACGTAGCACAGTTAAGACACATAGCACAGTTAAGCACAGTTAAGACACATAGCACAGTTAAGACACGTAGCACAGTTGAGACACATAGCACAGTTGAGACACATAGCACAGTTAAGACACATAGCACAGTTAAGCACAGTTAAGACACATAGCACAGTTAAGACACGTAGCACAGTTAAGCACAGTTAAGACACATAGCACAGTTAAGACACATAGCACAGTTGAGACACATAGCAGAGTTAAGACACATAGCACAGTTGAGACACATAGCACAGTTAAGACACATAGCACAGTTGAGACACGTAGCACAGTTAAGACACATAGCACAGTTAAGCACAGTTAAGACACGTAGCACAGTTAAGACACGTAGCACAGTTGAGACACATAGCACAGTTAAGACACGTAGCACAGTTCAGACACGTAGCACAGTTAAGACACATAGCACAGTTAAGCACAGTTAAGACACGTAGCACAGTTAAGACACGTAGCACAGTTAAGCGCAGTTAAGACACATAGCACAGTTAAGACACATAGCACAGTTAAAACACATAGCACAGTTAAGACACGTAGCACAGTTAAGACACATAGCACAGTTAAGACACTTAGCACAGTTAAGACACGTATCACAGTTAAGACACGTAGCACAGTTAAGACACGTAGCACAGTTAAGACACATAGCACAGTTAAGACACATAGCACAGTTGAGACACATAGCACAGTTAAGACACATAGCACAGTTAAGACACATAGCAGAGTTAAGACACTTAGCACAGTTGAGACACGTAGCACAGTTAAGACACATAGCACAGTTAAGACACGTAGCACAGTTAAGACACATAGCACAGTTGAGACACATAGCACAGTTAAGACACATAGCACAGTTAAGACACGTAGCACAGTTGAGACACGTAGCCAAGTTAAGACACATAGCACAGTTAAGACACTTAGCACAGTTGAGACACGTAGCACAGTTAAGACACTTAGCACAGTTGAGACACATAGCACAGTTAAGACACGTAGCACAGTTAAAACACATAGCACAGTTAAGACACATAGCACAGTTAAGACACGTAGCACAGTTAAGACACATAGCACAGTTAAGCACAGTTAAGACACATAGCACAGTTAAGACACGTAGCACAGTTGAGACACATAGCACAGTTGAGACACATAGCACAGTTAAGACACATAGCACAGTTAAGCACAGTTAAGACACGTAGCACAGTTAAGCACAGTTAAGACACGTAGCACAGTTAAGACACATAGCAAAGTTAAGACACGTAGCACAGTTGAGACACGTAGCACAGTTAAGACACATAACACAGTTGAGACACGTAGCACAGTTAAGACACATAGCACAGTTAAGACACATAGCACAGTTGAGACACATAGCACAGTTAAGACACATAGCACAGTTAAGCACAGTTAAGACACGTAGCACAGTTAAGACACGTAGCACAGTTGAGACACATAACACAGTTGAGACACGTAGCACAGTTAAGACACATAGCACAGTTAAGACACATAGCACAGTTGAGACACATAGCACAGTTAAGACACATAGCACAGTTAAGCACAGTTAAGACACGTAGCACAGTTGAGACACGTAGCACAGTTAAGACACATAACACAGTTGAGACACGTAGCACAGTTAAGACACATAGCACAGTTAAGACACGTAGCACAGTTCAGACACGTAGCACAGTTAAGACACATAGCACAGTTAAGCACAGTTAAGACACGTAGCACAGTTAAGACACATAGCACAGTTAAGCACAGTTAAGACACGTAGCACAGTTAAGACACATAGCAAAGTTAAGACACGTAGCACAGTTAAAACACATAGCACAGTTAAGACACATAGCACAGTTGAGGCACGTAGCACAGTTGAGACACGTAGCACAGTTAAGACACGTAGCACAGTTCAGACACGTAGCACAGTTAAGACACATAGCACAGTTAAGACACATAGCACAGTTAAGACACTTAGCACAGTTAAGACACATAGCACAGTTGAGACACATAGCACAGTTAAGACACATAGCACAGTTAAGACACGTAGCACAGTTAAGACACATAGCACAGTTAAGACACTTAGCACAGTTAAGACACATAGCACAGTTGAGACACGTAGCACACTTAAGCACAGTTAAGACACGTAGCACAGTTAAGACACATAGCACAGTTGAGACACATAGCACAGTTAAGACACATAGCACAGTTAAGACACATAGCACAGTTGAGACACGTAGCACAGTTAAGACACTTAGCACAGTTGAGACACATAGCACAGTTAAGACAAATAGCACAGTTAAGGACAGTTAAGACACATAGCACAGTTAAAAACACGTAGCACAGTTAACACACGTAGCACAGTTAACACACATAGCACAGTTCAGACACGTAGCACAGTTAAGACACATAACACAGTTGAGACACGTAGCACAGTTAAGACACATAGCACAGTTAAGACACATAGCACAGTTGAGACACATAGCACAGTTAAGACACATAGCACAGTTAAGCACAGTTAAGACACGTGGCACAGTTAAGACACATAGCACAGTTGAGACACATAGCACATTTAAGACACGTAGCACAGTTCAGACACGTAGCACAGTTAAGACACATAGCACAGTTAAGCACAGTTAAGACACGTAGCACAGTTAAGACACGTAGCACAGTTAAGCACAGTTAAGACACATAGCACATTTAAGACACGTAGCACAGTTAAAACACATAGCACAGTTAAGACACGTAGCACAGTTAAGACACATAGCACAGTTAAGACACTTAGCACAGTTGAGACACGTAGCACAGCTAAGACACATAGCACAGTTAAGACACGTAGCACAGTTAAGACACATAGCACAGTTAAGACACATAGCACAGTTGAGACACATAGCACAGTTAAGACACATAGCACAGTTAAGACACATAGCACAGTTGAGACACGTAGCACAGTTAAGACACATAGCACAGTTAAGACACTTAGCACAGTTAAGACACATAGCACAGTTGAGACACGTAGCACAGTTAAGACACGTAGCACAGTTAAGCACAGTTAAGACACATAGCACAGTTAAGACACATAGCACAGTTGAGACACATAGCACAGTTAAGACACATAGCACAGTTAAGCACAGTTAAGACACGTAGCACAGTTAAGACATGTAGCACAGTTGAGACACATAGCACAGTTAAGACACGTAGCACAGTTCAGACACGTAGCACAGTTAAGACACATAGCACAGTTAAGACACGTAGCACAGTTCAGACACGTAGCACAGTTCAGACACGTAGCACAGTTAAGACACATAGCACAGTTAAGCACAGTTAAGACACGTAGCACAGTTAAGACACGTAGCACAGTTAAGCACAGTTAAGACACATAGCACAGTTAAGACACATAGCACAGTTAAAACACATAGCACAGTTAAGACACATAGCACAGTTAAGACACATAGCAGAGTTAAGACACTTAGCACAGTTGAGACACGTAGCAGAGTTAAGACACATAGCACAGTTGAGACACATAGCACAGTTAAGACACATAGCACAGTTAAGACACATAGCACAGTTGAGACACGTAGCCAAGTTAAGACACGTAGCACAGTTAAGACACTTAGCACAGTTGAGACACGTAGCACAGTTAAGACACTTAGCACAGTTGAGACACATAGCACAGTTAAGACACGTAGCACAGTTAAAACACATAGCACAGTTAAGACACATAGCACAGTTAAGACACGTAGCACAGTTAAGACACATAGCACAGTTAAGCACAGTTAAGACACATAGCACAGTTAAGACACGTAGCACAGTTGAGACACATAGCACAGTTGAGACACATAGCACAGTTAAGACACATAGCACAGTTAAGCACAGTTAAGACACATAGCACAGTTAAGACACGTAGCACAGTTAAGCACAGTTAAGACACATAGCACAGTTAAGACACATAGCACAGTTGAGACACATAGCAGAGTTAAGACACATAGCACAGTTGAGACACATAGCACAGTTAAGACACATAGCACAGTTGAGACACGTAGCACAGTTAAGACACATAGCACAGTTAAGCACAGTTAAGACACGTAGCACAGTTAAGACACGTAGCACAGTTGAGACACATAGCACAGTTAAGACACGTAGCACAGTTCAGACACGTAGCACAGTTAAGACACATAGCACAGTTAAGCACAGTTAAGACACGTAGCACAGTTAAGACACGTAGCACAGTTAAGCGCAGTTAAGACACATAGCACAGTTAAGACACATAGCACAGTTAAAACACATAGCACAGTTAAGACACGTAGCACAGTTAAGACACATAGCACAGTTAAGACACTTAGCACAGTTAAGACACGTATCACAGTTAAGACACGTAGCACAGTTAAGACACGTAGCACAGTTAAGACACATAGCACAGTTAAGACACATAGCACAGTTGAGACACATAGCACAGTTAAGACACATAGCACAGTTAAGACACATAGCACAGTTAAGACACTTAGCACAGTTAAGACACATAGCACAGTTGAGACACGTAGCACAGTTAAGCACAGTTAAGACACATAGCACAGTTAAGACACGTAGCACAGTTAAAACACATAGCACAGTTAAGACACGTAGCACAGTTAAGACACATAGCACAGTTAAGACACTTAGCATAGTTGAGACACGTAGCACAGTTAAGACACATAGCACAGTTAAGAAACATAGCACAGTTGAGACACGTAGCACAGTTGAGACACATAGCACAGTTAAGAAACATAGCACAGTTAATACACATAGCACAGTTAAGACACTTAGTAAAGTTAAGACACATAGCACAGTTGAGACACGTAGCACAGTTAAGACACGTAGCACAGTTAAGACACATAGCACAGTTGAGACACGTAGCACAGTTAAGACACATAGCACAGTTAAGACACGTAGCACAGTTGAGACACGTAGCACAATTAAGAAACATAGCACAGTTAAGACACATAGCACAGTTGAGACACGTAGCAAAGTTAAGCACAGTTAAGACACATAGCACAGTTAAGACACATAGCACAGTTAAGACACGTAGCACAGTTCAGACACGTAGCACAGTTAAGACACATAACACAGTTGAGACACTTAGCACAGTTAAGACACATAGCACAGTTAAGACACGTAGCACAGTTGAGACACGTAGCACAGTTAAGACACATAGCACAGTTAAGACACATAGCACAGTTGAGACACATAGCACAGTTAAGACAAATAGCACAGTTAAGCACAGTTAAGACACGTAGCACAGTGAAGCACAGTTAAGACACGTAGCACAGTTAAGACACATAGCAAAGTTAAGCACAGTTAAGACACGTAGCACAGTTAAGACACGTAGCACAGTTAAGCACAGTTAAGACACATAGCACAGTTAAGACACTTAGCATAGTTGAGACACGTAGCACAGTTAAGACACATAGCACAGTTAAGAAACATAGCACAGTTGAGACACGTAGCACAGTTGAGACACATAGCACAGTTAAGAAACATAGCACAGTTAAGACACATAGCACAGTTAAGACACTTAGCACAGTTAAGACACATAGCACAGTTGAGACACATAGCACAGTTAAGACACATAGCACAGTTAAGCACAGTTAAGACACGTAGCACAGTTAAGACACGTAGCATAGTTGAGACACGTAGCACAGTTAAGACACATAGCACAGTTGAGACACATAGCACAGTTAAGACAAATAGCACAGTTAAGCACAGTTAAGACACGTAGCACAGTTAAGCACAGTTAAGACACGTAGCACAGTTAAGACACATAGCAAAGTTACGACACGTAGCACAGTTGAGACACGTAGCACAGTTAAGACACATAACACAGATAAGACACGTAGCACAGTTAAGACACATAGCACAGTTAAGACACATTGCACAGTTAAGACACATAGCACAGTTGAGACACATAGCACAGTTAAGACACATAGCACAGTTAAGCACAGTTAAGACACGTAGCACAGTTAAGACACGTAGCACAGTTGAGACACATAGCACAGTTAAGACACATAGCACAGTTGAGACACATAGCACAGTTAAGACACATAGCACAGTTAAGCACAGTTAAGACACGTAGCACAGTTAAGACATGTAGCACAGTTGAGACACATAGCACAGTTAAGACACGTAGCACAGTTCAGACACGTAGCACAGTTAAGACACATAGCACAGTTAAGCACAGTTAAGACACGTAGCACAGTTAAGACACGTAGCACAGTTAAGCACAGTTAAGACACATAGCACAGTTAAGACACATAGCACAGTTGAGACACATAGCACAGTTAAGACACATAGCACAGTTAAGCACAGTTAAGACACGTAGCACAGTTAAGACATGTAGCACAGTTGAGACACATAGCACAGTTAAGACACGTAGCACAGTTCAGACACGTAGCACAGTTAAGACACATAGCACAGTTAAGACACGTAGCACAGTTCAGACACGTAGCACAGTTCAGACACGTAGCACAGTTAAGACACATAGCACAGTTAAGCACAGTTAAGACACGTAGCACAGTTAAGACACGTAGCACAGTTAAGCACAGTTAAGACACATAGCACAGTTAAGACACATAGCACAGTTAAAACACATAGCACAGTTAAGACACATAGCACAGTTAAGACACATAGCAGAGTTAAGACACTTAGCACAGTTGAGACACGTAGCACAGTTAAGACACATAGCACAGTTAAGACACGTAGCACAGTTAAGACACATAGCACAGTTGAGACACATAGCACAGTTAAGACACATAGCACAGTTAAGACACGTAGCACAGTTGAGACACGTAGCCAAGTTAAGACACATAGCACAGTTAAGACACTTAGCACAGTTGAGACACGTAGCACAGTTAAGACACTTAGCACAGTTGAGACACATAGCACAGTTAAGACACGTAGCACAGTTAAAACACATAGCACAGTTAAGACACATAGCACAGTTAAGACACGTAGCACAGTTAAGACACATAGCACAGTTAAGCACAGTTAAGACACATAGCACAGTTAAGACACGTAGCACAGTTGAGACACATGGCACAGTTGAGACACATAGCACAGTTAAGACACATAGCACAGTTAAGCACAGTTAAGACACGTAGCACAGTTAAGCACAGTTAAGACACGTAGCACAGTTAAGACACATAGCAAAGTTAAGACACGTAGCACAGTTGAGACACGTAGCACAGTTAAGACACATAACACAGTTGAGACACGTAGCACAGTTAAGACACATAGCACAGTTAAGACACATAGCACAGTTGAGACACATAGCACAGTTAAGACACATAGCACAGTTAAGCAAAGTTAAGACACGTAGCACAGTTAAGACACGTAGCACAGTTGAGACACATAGCACAGTTAAGACACGTAGCACAGTTCAGACACGTAGCACAGTTAAGACACATAGCACAGTTAAGCACAGTTAAGACACGTAGCACAGTTAAGACACATAGCAAAGTTAAGACACGTAGCACAGTTAAAACACATAGCACAGTTAAGACACATAGCACAGTTGAGGCACGTAGCACAGTTGAGACACGTAGCACAGTTAAGACACGTAGCACAGTTCAGACACGTAGCACAGTTAAGACACATAGCACAGTTAAGACACATAGCACAGTTAAGACACTTAGCACAGTTAAGACACATAGCACAGTTGAGACACATAGCACAGTTAAGACACATAGCACAGTTAAGACACGTAGCACAGTTAAGACACATAGCACAGTTAAGACACTTAGCACAGTTAAGACACATAGCACAGTTGAGACACGTAGCACACTTAAGCACAGTTAAGACACGTAGCACAGTTAAGACACATAGCACAGTTGAGACACATAGCACAGTTAAGACACATAGCACAGTTAAGACACATAGCACAGTTGAGACACGTAGCACAGTTAAGACACTTAGCACAGTTGAGACACATAGCACAGTTAAGACAAATAGCACAGTTAAGGACAGTTAAGACACATAGCACAGTTAAAAACACGTAGCACAGTTAACACACGTAGCACAGTTAACACACATAGCACAGTTCAGACACGTAGCACAGTTAAGACACATAACACAGTTGAGACACGTAGCACAGTTAAGACACATAGCACAGTTAAGACACATAGCACAGTTGAGACACATAGCACAGTTAAGACACATAGCACAGTTAAGCACAGTTAAGACACGTGGCACAGTTAAGACACATAGCACAGTTGAGACACATAGCACATTTAAGACACGTAGCACAGTTCAGACACGTAGCACAGTTAAGACACATAGCACAGTTAAGCACAGTTAAGACACGTAGCACAGTTAAGACACGTAGCACAGTTAAGCACAGTTAAGACACATAGCACATTTAAGACACGTAGCACAGTTAAAACACATAGCACAGTTAAGACACGTAGCACAGTTAAGACACATAGCACAGTTAAGACACTTAGCACAGTTGAGACACGTAGCACAGCTAAGACACATAGCACAGTTAAGACACGTAGCACAGTTAAGACACATAGCACAGTTAAGACACATAGCACAGTTGAGACACATAGCACAGTTAAGACACATAGCACAGTTAAGACACATAGCACAGTTGAGACACGTAGCACAGTTAAGACACATAGCACAGTTAAGACACTTAGCACAGTTAAGACACATAGCACAGTTGAGACACGTAGCACAGTTAAGCACAGTTAAGACACATAGCACAGTTAAGACACGTAGCACAGTTAAAACACATAGCACAGTTAAGACACGTAGCACAGTTAAGACACATAGCACAGTTAAGACACTTAGCATAGTTGAGACACGTAGCACAGTTGAGACACATAGCACAGTTAAGAAACATAGCACAGTTGAGACACGTAGCACAGTTGAGACACATAGCAGAGTTAAGAAACATAGCACAGTTAAGACACACAGCACAGTTAAGACACTTAGCACAGTTAAGACACATAGCACAGTTGAGACACATAGCACAGTTAAGACACATAGCACAGTTAAGCACAGTTAAGACACGTAGCACAGTTAAGACACGTAGCACAGTTGAGACACATAGCACAGTTAAGACACGTAGCACAGTTCATACACGTAGCACAGTTAAGACACATAGCACAGTTAAGCACAGTTAAGACACGTAGCACAGTTAAGACACGTAGCACAGTTAAGCACAGTTAAGACACATAGCACAGTTAAGACACTTAGCATAGTTGAGACACGTAGCACAGTTAAGACACATAGCACAGTTAAGAAACATAGCACAATTGAGACACGTAGCACAGTTGAGACACATAGCACAGTTAAGAAACATAGCACAGTTAAGACACATAGCACAGTTAAGACACTTAGCACAGTTAAGACACATAGCACAGTTGAGACACATAGCACAGTTAAGACACATAGCACAGTTAAGCACAGTTAAGACACGTAGCACAGTTAAGACACGTAGCATAGTTAAGACACGTAGCACAGTTAAGACACATAGCACAGTTGAGACACATAGCACAGTTAAGACAAATAGCACAGTTAAGCACAGTTAAGACACGTAGCACAGTTAAGCACAGTTAAGACACGTAGCACAGTTAAGACACATAGCAAAGTTACGACACGTAGCACAGTTGAGACACGTAGCACAGTTAAGACACATAACACAGATAAGACACGTAGCACAGTTAAGACACATAGCACAGTTAAGACACATTGCACAGTTAAGACACATAGCACAGTTGAGACACATAGCATAGTTGAGACACATAGCACAGTTAAGCACAGTTAAGACACGTAGCACAGTTAAGACACGTAGCAGAGTTGAGACACATAGCACAGTTAAGACACATAGCACAGTTGAGACACATAGCACAGTTAAGACACATAGCACAGTTAAGCACAGTTAAGACACGTAGCACAGTTAAGACATGTAGCACAGTTGAGACACATAGCACAGTTAAGACACGTAGCACAGTTCAGACACGTAGCACAGTTAAGACACATAGCACAGTTAAGCACAGTTAAGACACGTAGCACAGTTAAGACACGTAGCACAGTTAAGCACAGTTAAGACACATAGCACAGTTAAGACACATAGCACAGTTGAGACACATAGCACAGTTAAGACACATAGCACAGTTAAGCACAGTTAAGACACGTAGCACAGTTAAGACATGTAGCACAGTTGAGACACATAGCACAGTTAAGACACGTAGCACAGTTCAGACACGTAGCACAGTTAAGACACATAGCACAGTTAAGACACGTAGCACAGTTCAGACACGTAGCACAGTTCAGACACGTAGCACAGTTAAGACACATAGCACAGTTAAGCACAGTTAAGACACGTAGCACAGTTAAGACACGTAGCACAGTTAAGCACAGTTAAGACACATAGCACAGTTAAGACACATAGCACAGTTAAAACACATAGCACAGTTAAGACACATAGCACAGTTAAGACACATAGCACAGTTAAGACACTTAGCACAGTTGAGACACGTAGCAGAGTTAAGACACATAGCACAGTTGAGACACATAGCACAGTTAAGACACATAGCACAGTTAAGACACATAGCACAGTTGAGACACGTAGCCAAGTTAAGACACATAGCACAGTTAAGACACTTAGCACAGTTGAGACACGTAGCACAGTTAAGACACTTAGCACAGTTGAGACACATAGCACAGTTAAGACACGTAGCACAGTTAAAACACATAGCACAGTTAAGACACATAGCACAGTTAAGACACGTAGCACAGTTAAGACACATAGCACAGTTAAGCACAGTTAAGACACATAGCACAGTTAAGACACGTAGCACAGTTGAGACACATAGCACAGTTGAGACACATAGCACAGTTAAGACACATAGCACAGTTAAGCACAGTTAAGACACATAGCACAGTTAAGACACGTAGCACAGTTAAGCACAGTTAAGACACATAGCACAGTTAAGACACATAGCACAGTTGAGACACATAGCAGAGTTAAGACACATAGCACAGTTGAGACACATAGCACAGTTAAGACACATAGCACAGTTGAGACACGTAGCACAGTTAAGACACTTAGCACAGTTAAGCACAGTTAAGACACGTAGCACAGTTAAGACACGTAGCACAGTTGAGACACATAGCACAGTTAAGACACGTAGCACAGTTCAGACACGTAGCACAGTTAAGACACATAGCACAGTTAAGCACAGTTAAGACACGTAGCACAGTTAAGACACGTAGCACAGTTAAGCGCAGTTAAGACACATAGCACAGTTAAGACACATAGCACAGTTAAAACACATAGCACAGTTAAGACACGTAGCACAGTTAAGACACATAGCACAGTTAAGACACTTAGCACAGTTAAGACACGTATCACAGTTAAGACACATAGCACAGTTAAGACACGTAGCACAGTTAAGACACGTAGCACAGTTAAGACACATAGCACAGTTAAGACACATAGCACAGTTGAGACACATAGCACAGTTAAGACACATAGCACAGTTAAGACACATAGCACAGTTAAGACACATAGCACAGTTAAGACACTTAGCACAGTTAAGACACATAGCACAGTTGAGACACGTAGCACAGTTAAGCACAGTTAAGACACATAGCACAGTTAAGACACGTAGCACAGTTAAAACACATAGCACAGTTAAGACACGTAGCACAGTTAAGACACATAGCACAGTTAAGACACTTAGCATAGTTGAGACACGTAGCACAGTTAAGACACATAGCACAGTTAAGAAACATAGCACAGTTGAGACACGTAGCACAGTTGAGACACATAGCACAGTTAAGAAACATAGCACAGTTAATACACATAGCACAGTTAAGACACTTAGCAAAGTTAAGACACATAGCACAGTTGAGACACGTAGCACAGTTAAGACACGTAGCACAGTTAAGACACATAGCACAGTTGAGACACGTAGCACAGTTAAGACACATAGCACAGTTAAGACACGTAGCACAGTTGAGACACGTAGCACAGTTAAGAAACATAGCACAGTTAAGACACATAGCACAGTTGAGACACGTAGCAAAGTTAAGCACAGTTAAGACACATAGCACAGTTAAGACACATAGCACAGTTAAGACACGTAGCACAGTTCAGACACGTAGCACAGTTAAGACACATAACACAGTTGAGACACTTAGCACAGTTAAGACACATAGCACAGTTAAGACACGTAGCACAGTTGAGACACGTAGCACAGTTAAGACACATAGCACAGTTAAGACACATAGCACAGTTGAGACACATAGCACAGTTAAGACAAATAGCACAGTTAAGCACAGTTAAGACACGTAGCACAGTGAAGCACAGTTAAGACACGTAGCACAGTTAAGACACATAGCAAAGTTAAGACACGTAGCACAGTTGAGACACGTAGCACAGTTAAGACACATAACACAGTTGAGACACGTAGCACAGTTAAGACACATAGCACAGTTAAGACACATAGCACAGTTAAGACACATAGCACAGTTGAGACACATAGCACAGTTAAGACACATAGCACAGTTAAGCACAGTTAAGACACGTAGCACAGTTAAGACACGTAGCACAGTTGAGAAACATAGCACAGTTAAGACACATAGCACAGTTGAGACACATAGCACAGTTAAGACACATAGCACAGTTAAGCACAGTTAAGACACGTAGCACAGTTAAGACATGTAGCACAGTTGAGACACATAGCACAGTTAAGACACGTAGCACAGTTCAGACACGTAGCACAGTTAAGACACATAGCACAGTTAAGCACAGTTAAGACACGTAGCACAGTTAAGACACGTAGCACAGTTAAGCACAGTTAAGACACATAGCACAGTTAAGACACATATCACAGTTGAGACACATAGCACAGTTAAGACACATAGCACAGTTAAGCACAGTTAAGACACGTAGCACAGTTAAGACATGTAGCACAGTTGAGACACATAGCACAGTTAAGACACGTAGCACAGTTCAGACACGTAGCACAGTTAAGACACATAGCACAGTTGAGACACGTAGCACAGTTAAGAAACATAGCACAGTTGAGACACATAGCACAGTTAAGACACATAGCACAGTTAAGCACAGTTAAGACACGTAGCACAGTTAAGACACGTAGCACAGTTGAGACACATAGCACAGTTAAGACACGTAGCACAGTTCAGACACGTAGCACAGTTAAGACACGTAGCACAGTTAAGCACAGTTAAGACACGTAGCACAGTTAAGACACGTAGCACAGTTAAGCACAGTTAAGACACATAGCACAGTTAAGACACTTAGCATAGTTGAGACACGTAGCACAGTTAAGACACATAGCACAGTTAAGACACATAGCACAGTTAAGACACTTAGCACAGTTAAGACACATAGCACAGTTGAGACACGTAGCACAGTTAAGACACGTAGCACAGTTAAGACACATAGCACAGTTGAGACACGTAGCACAGTTAAGACACATAGCACAGTTAAGACACGTAGCACAGTTGAGACACGTAGCACAGTTAAGACACATAGCACAGTTAAGACACATAGCACAGTTGAGAAACATAGCACAGTTAAGACAAATAGCACAGTTAAGCACAGTTAAGACACGTAGCACAGTTAAGCACAGTTAAGACACGTAGCACAGTTAAGACACATAGCAAAGTTAAGACACGTAGCACAGTTGAGACACGTAGCACAGTTAAGACACATAACACAGTTGAGACACGTAGCACAGTTAAGACACATAGCACTGTTAAGACACATAGCACAGTTGAGACACATAGCACAGTTAAGACACATAGCACAGTTAAGCACAGTTAAGACACGTAGCACAGTTAAGACACGTAGCACAGTTAAGCACAGTTAAGACACATAGCACAGTTAAGACACATAGCACAGTTGAGACACATAGCACAGTTAAGACACATAGCAAAGTTAAGCACAGTTAAGACACGTAGCACAGTTAAGACATGTAGCACAGTTGAGACACATAGCACAGTTAAGACACGTAGCACAGTTCAGACACGTAGCACAGTTAAGACACATAGCACAGTTAAGACACGTAGCACAGTTCAGACACGTAGCACAGTTCAGACACGTAGCACAGTTAAGACACATAGCACAGTTAAGCACAGTTAAGACACGTAGCACAGTTAAGACACGTAGCACAGTTAAGCACAGTTAAGACACATAGCACAGTTAAGACACATAGCACAGTTAAAACACATAGCACAGTTAAGACACATAGCACAGTTAAGACACATAGCAGAGTTAAGACACTTAGCACAGTTGAGACACGTAGCAGAGTTAAGACACATAGCACAGTTGAGACACATAGCACAGTTAAGACACATAGCACAGTTAAGACACATAGCACAGTTGAGACACGTAGCCAAGTTAAGACACATAGCACAGTTAAGACACTTAGCACAGTTGAGACACGTAGCACAGTTAAGACACTTAGCACAGTTGAGACACATAGCACAGTTAAGACACGTAGCACAGTTAAAACACATAGCACAGTTAAGACACATAGCACAGTTAAGACACGTAGCACAGTTAAGACACATAGCACAGTTAAGCACAGTTAAGACACATAGCACAGATAAGACACGTAGCACAGTTGAGACACATAGCACAGTTGAGACACATAGCACAGTTAAGACACATAGCACAGATAAGCACAGTTAAGACACATAGCACAGTTAAGACACGTAGCACAGTTAAGCACAGTTAAGACACATAGCACAGTTAAGACACATAGCACAGTTGAGACACATAGCAGAGTTAAGACACATAGCACAGTTGAGACACATAGCACAGTTAAGACACATAGCACAGTTGAGACACGTAGCACAGTTAAGACACATAGCACAGTTAAGCACAGTTAAGACACGTAGCACAGTTAAGACACGTAGCACAGTTGAGACACATAGCACAGTTAAGACACGTAGCACAGTTCAGACACGTAGCACAGTTAAGACACATAGCACAGTTAAGCACAGTTAAGACACGTAGCACAGTTAAGACACGTAGCACAGTTAAGCGCAGTTAAGACACATAGCACAGTTAAGACACATAGCACAGTTAAAACACATAGCACAGTTAAGACACGTAGCACAGTTAAGACACATAGCACAGTTAAGACACTTAGCACAGTTAAGACACGTATCACAGTTAAGACACATAGCACAGTTAAGACACGTAGCACAGTTAAGACACGTAGCACAGTTAAGACACATAGCACAGTTAAGACACATAGCACAGTTGAGACACATAGCACAGTTAAGACACATAGCACAGTTAAGACACATAGCACAGTTAAGACACTTAGCACAGTTAAGACACATAGCACAGTTGAGACACGTAGCACAGTTAAGCACAGTTAAGACACATAGCACAGTTAAGACACGTAGCACAGTTAAAACACATAGCACAGTTAAGACACGTAGCACAGTTAAGACACATAGCACAGTTAAGACACATAGCATAGTTGAGACACGTAGCACAGTTAAGACACATAGCACAGTTAAGAAACATAGCACAGTTGAGACACGTAGCACAGTTGAGACACATAGCACAGTTAAGAAACATAGCACAGTTAATACACATAGCACAGTTAAGACACTTAGCAAAGTTAAGACACATAGCACAGTTGAGACACGTAGCACAGTTAAGACACGTAGCACAGTTAAGACACATAGCACAGTTGAGACACGTAGCACAGTTAAGACACATAGCACAGTTAAGACACGTAGCACAGTTGAGACACGTAGCACAGTTAAGAAACATAGCACAGTTAAGACACATAGCACAGTTGAGACACGTAGCAAAGTTAAGCACAGTTAAGACACATAGCACAGTTAAGACACATAGCACAGTTAAGACACGTAGCACAGTTCAGACACGTAGCACAGTTAAGACACATAACACAGTTGAGACACTTAGCACAGTTAAGACACATAGCACAGTTAAGACACGTAGCACAGTTGAGACACGTAGCACAGTTAAGACACATAGCACAGTTAAGACACATAGCACAGTTGAGACACATAGCACAGTTAAGACAAATAGCACAGTTAAGCACAGTTAAGACACGTAGCACAGTGAAGCACAGTTAAGACACGTAGCACAGTTAAGACACATAGCAAAGTTAAGACACGTAGCACAGTTGAGACACGTAGCACAGTTAAGACACATAACACAGTTGAGACACGTAGCACAGTTAAGACACATAGCACAGTTAAGACACATAGCACAGTTAAGACACATAGCACAGTTGAGACACATAGCACAGTTAAGACACATAGCACAGTTAAGCACAGTTAAGACACGTAGCACAGTTAAGACACGTAGCACAGTTGAGAAACATAGCACAGTTAAGACACATAGCACAGTTGAGACACATAGCACAGTTAAGACACATAGCACAGTTAAGCACAGTTAAGACACGTAGCACAGTTAAGACATGTAGCACAGTTGAGACACATAGCACAGTTAAGACACGTAGCACAGTTCAGACACGTAGCACAGTTAAGACACATAGCACAGTTAAGCACAGTTAAGACACGTAGCACAGTTAAGACACGTAGCACAGTTAAGCACAGTTAAGACACATAGCACAGTTAAGACACATATCACAGTTGAGACACATAGCACAGTTAAGACACATAGCACAGTTAAGCACAGTTAAGACACGTAGCACAGTTAAGACATGTAGCACAGTTGAGACACATAGCACAGTTAAGACACGTAGCACAGTTCAGACACGTAGCACAGTTAAGACACATAGCACAGTTGAGACACGTAGCACAGTTAAGAAACATAGCACAGTTGAGACACATAGCACAGTTAAGACACATAGCACAGTTAAGCACAGTTAAGACACGTAGCACAGTTAAGACACGTAGCACAGTTGAGACACATAGCACAGTTAAGACACGTAGCACAGTTCAGACACGTAGCACAGTTAAGACACGTAGCACAGTTAAGCACAGTTAAGACACGTAGCACAGTTAAGACACGTAGCACAGTTAAGCACAGTTAAGACACATAGCACAGTTAAGACACTTAGCATAGTTGAGACACGTAGCACAGTTAAGACACATAGCACAGTTAAGACACATAGCACAGTTAAGACACTTAGCACAGTTAAGACACATAGCACAGTTGAGACACGTAGCACAGTTAAGACACGTAGCACAGTTAAGACACATAGCACAGTTGAGACACGTAGCACAGTTAAGACACATAGCACAGTTAAGACACGTAGCACAGTTGAGACACGTAGCACAGTTAAGACACATAGCACAGTTAAGACACATAGCACAGTTGAGAAACATAGCACAGTTAAGACAAATAGCACAGTTAAGCACAGTTAAGACACGTAGCACAGTTAAGCACAGTTAAGACACGTAGCACAGTTAAGACACATAGCAAAGTTAAGACACGTAGCACAGTTGAGACACGTAGCACAGTTAAGACACATAACACAGTTGATACACGTAGCACAGTTAAGACACATAGCACAGTTAAGACACATAGCACAGTTGAGACACATAGCACAGTTAAGACACATAGCACAGTTAAGCACAGTTAAGACACGTAGCACAGTTAAGACACGTAGCACAGTTAAGCACAGTTAAGACACATAGCACAGTTAAGACACATAGCACAGTTGAGACACATAGCACAGTTAAGACACATAGCACAGTTAAGCACAGTTAAGACACGTAGCACAGTTAAGACATGTAGCACAGTTGAGACACATAGCACAGTTAAGACACGTAGCACAGTTCAGACACGTAGCACAGTTAAGACACATAGCACAGTTAAGCACAGTTAAGACACGTAGCACAGTTAAAACACGTAGCACAGTTAAGCACAGTTAAGACACATAGCACAGTTAAGACACATAGCACAGTTGAGACACATAGCACAGTTAAGACACATAGCACAGTTAAGCACAGTTAAGACACGTAGCACAGTTAAGACATGTAGCACAGTTGAGACACATAGCACAGTTAAGACACGTAGCACAGTTCAGACACGTAGCACAGTTAAGACACATAGCACAGTTAAGACACGTAGCACAGTTCAGACACGTAGCACAGTTCAGACACGTAGCACAGTTAAGACACATAGCACAGTTAAGCACAGTTAAGACACGTAGCACAGTTAAGACACGTAGCACAGTTAAGCACAGTTAAGACACATAGCACAGTTAAGACACATAGCACAGTTAAGACACGTAGCACAGTTAAAACACATAGCACAGTTAAGACACGTAGCACAGTTAAGACACATAGCACAGTTAAGACACTTAGCATAGTTGAGACACGTAGCACAGTTAAGACACATAGCACAGTTAAGAAACATAGCACAGTTGAGACACGTAGCACAGTTGAGACACATAGCACAGTTAAGAAACATAGCACAGTTAAGACACATAGCACAGTTAAGACACTTAGCACAGTTAAGACACATAGCACAGTTGAGACACGTAGCACAGTTAAGACACGTAGCACAGTTAAGACACATAGCACATTTGAGACACGTAGCACAGTTAAGACACATAGCACAGTTAAGACACATAGCACAGTTGAGACACATAGCACAGTTAAGACACATAGCACAGTTAAGACACTTAGCACAGTTAAGACACATAGCACAGTTAAGACACGTAGCACAGTGAAGCACAGTTAAGACACGTAGCACAGTTAAGACACATAGCAAAGTTAAGACACGTAGCACAGTTGAGACACGTAGCACAGTTAAGACACATAACACAGTTGAGACACGTAGCACAGTTAAGACACATAGCACAGTTAAGACACATAGCACAGTTAAGACACATAGCACAGTTGAGACACATAGCACAGTTAAGACACATAGCACAGTTAAGCACAGTTAAGACACGTAGCACAGTTAAGACACGTAGCACAGTTGAGAAACATAGCACAGTTAAGACACATAGCACAGTTGAGACACATAGCACAGTTAAGACACATAGCACAGTTAAGCACAGTTAAGACACGTAGCACAGTTAAGACATGTAGCACAGTTGAGACACATAGCACAGTTAAGACACGTAGCACAGTTCAGACACGTAGCACAGTTAAGACACATAGCACAGTTAAGCACAGTTAAGACACGTAGCACAGTTAAGACACGTAGCACAGTTAAGCACAGTTAAGACACATAGCACAGTTAAGACACATATCACAGTTGAGACACATAGCACAGTTAAGACACATAGCACAGTTAAGCACAGTTAAGACACGTAGCACAGTTAAGACATGTAGCACAGTTGAGACACATAGCACAGTTAAGACACGTAGCACAGTTCAGACACGTAGCACAGTTAAGACACATAGCACAGTTGAGACACGTAGCACAGCTAAGAAACATAGCACAGTTGAGACACATAGCACAGTTAAGACACATAGCACAGTTAAGCACAGTTAAGACACGTAGCACAGTTAAGACACGTAGCACAGTTGAGACACATAGCACAGTTAAGACACGTAGCACAGTTCAGACACGTAGCACAGTTAAGACACGTAGCACAGTTAAGCACAGTTAAGACACGTAGCACAGTTAAGACACGTAGCACAGTTAAGCACAGTTAAGACACAGAGCACAGTTAAGACACTTAGCATAGTTGAGACACGTAGCACAGTTAAGACACATAGCACAGTTAAGACACATAGCACAGTTAAGACACTTAGCACAGTTAAGACACATAGCACAGTTGAGACACGTAGCACAGTTAAGACACGTAGCACAGTTAAGACACATAGCACAGTTGAGACACGTAGCACAGTTAAGACACATAGCACAGTTAAGACACGTAGCACAGTTGAGACACGTAGCACAGTTAAGACACATAGCACAGTTAAGACACATAGCACAGTTGAGACACATAGCACAGTTAAGACAAATAGCACAGTTAAGCACAGTTAAGACACGTAGCACAGTTAAGCACAGTTAAGACACGTAGCACAGTTAAGACACATAGCAAAGTTAAGACACGTAGCACAGTTGAGACACATAGCACAGTTAAGACACATAACACAGTTGAGACACGTAGCACAGTTAAGACACATAGCACAGTTAAGACACATAGCACAGTTGAGACACATAGCACAGTTAAGACACATAGCACAGTTAAGCACAGTTAAGACACGTAGCACAGTTAAGACACGTAGCACAGTTAAGCACAGTTAAGACACATAGCACAGTTAAGACACATAGCACAGTTGAGACACATAGCACAGTTAAGACACATAGCACAGTTAAGCACAGTTAAGACACGTAGCACAGTTAAGACATGTAGCACAGTTGAGACACATAGCACAGTTAAGACACGTAGCACAGTTCAGACACGTAGCACAGTTAAGACATATAGCACAGTTAAGCACAGTTAAGACACGTAGCACAGTTAAGACACATAGCACAGTTAAGCACAGTTAAGACACATAGCACAGTTAAGACACATAGCACAGTTGAGACACATAGCACAGTTAAGACACATAGCACAGTTAAGCACAGTTAAGACACGTAGCACAGTTAAGACACATAGCACAGTTGAGACACATAGCACAGTTAAGACACGTAGCACAGTTCAGACACGTAGCACAGTTCAGACACGTAGCACAGTTAAGACACATAGCACAGTTAAGCACAGTTAAGACACGTAGCACAGTTAAGACACGTAGCACAGTTAAGCACAGTTAAGACACATAGCACAGTTAAGACACATAGCACAGTTAAGACACGTAGCACAGTTAAAACACATAGCACAGTTAAGACACGTAGCACAGTTAAGCACAGTTAAGACACATAGCACAGTTAAGACACATAGCACAGTTGAGACACATAGCAGAGTTAAGACACATAGCACAGTTGAGACACATAGCACAGTTAAGACACATAGCACAGTTGAGACACGTAGCACAGTTAAGACACATAGCACAGTTAAGCACAGTTAAGACACGTAGCACAGTTAAGACACGTAGCACAGTTGAGACACATAGCACAGTTAAGACACGTAACACAGTTCAGACACGTAGCACAGTTAAGACACATAGCACAGTTAAGCACAGTTAAGACACGTAGCACAGTTAAGACACGTAGCACAGTTAAGCGCAGTTAAGACACATAGCACAGTTAAGACACATAGCACAGTTAAAACACATAGCACAGTTAAGACACGTAGCACAGTTAAGACACATAGCACAGTTAAGACACTTAGCACAGTTAAGACACGTATCACAGTTAAGACACATAGCACAGTTAAGACACGTAGCACAGTTAAGACACGTAGCACAGTTAAGACACATAGCACAGTTAAGACACATAGCACAGTTGAGACACATAGCACAGTTAAGACACATAGCACAGTTAAGACACATAGCACAGTTAAGACACTTAGCACAGTTAAGACACATAGCACAGTTGAGACACGTAGCACAGTTAAGCACAGTTAAGACACATAGCACAGTTAAGACACGTAGCACAGTTAAAACACATAGCACAGTTAAGACACGTAGCACAGTTAAGACACATAGCACAGTTAAGACACTTAGCATAGTTGAGACACGTAGCACAGTTAAGACACATAGCACAGTTAAGAAACATAGCACAGTTGAGACACGTAGCACAGTTGAGACACATAGCACAGTTAAGAAACATAGCACAGTTAATACACATAGCACAGTTAAGACACGTAGCACAGTTAAGACACATAGCACAGTTGAGACACGTAGCACAGTTAAGACACGTAGCACAGTTAAGACACATAGCACAGTTGAGACACGTAGCACAGTTAAGACACATAGCACAGTTAAGACACGTAGCACAGTTGAGACACGTAGCACAGTTAAGAAACATAGCACAGTTAAGACACATAGCACAGTTGAGACACGTAGCAAAGTTAAGCACAGTTAAGACACATAGCACAGTTAAGACACATAGCACAGTTAAGACACGTAGCACAGTTCAGACACGTAGCACAGTTAAGACACATAACACAGTTGAGACACTTAGCACAGTTAAGACACATAGCACAGTTAAGACACGTAGCACAGTTGAGACACGTAGCACAGTTAAGACACATAGCACAGTTAAGACACATAGCACAGTTGAGACACATAGCACAGTTAAGACAAATAGCACAGTTAAGCACAGTTAAGACACGTAGCACAGTGAAGCACAGTTAAGACACGTAGCACAGTTAAGACACATAGCAAAGTTAAGACACGTAGCACAGTTGAGACACGTAGCACAGTTAAGACACATAACACAGTTGAGACACGTAGCACAGTTAAGACACATAGCACAGTTAAGACACATAGCACAGTTAAGACACATAGCACAGTTGAGACACATAGCACAGTTAAGACACATAGCACAGTTAAGCACAGTTAAGACACGTAGCACAGTTAAGACACGTAGCACAGTTGAGAAACATAGCACAGTTAAGACACATAGCACAGTTGAGACACATAGCACAGTTAAGACACATAGCACAGTTAAGCACAGTTAAGACACGTAGCACAGTTAAGACATGTAGCACAGTTGAGACACATAGCACAGTTAAGACACGTAGCACAGTTCAGACACGTAGCACAGTTAAGACACATAGCACAGTTAAGCACAGTTAAGACACGTAGCACAGTTAAGACACGTAGCACAGTTAAGCACAGTTAAGACACATAGCACAGTTAAGACACATATCACAGTTGAGACACATAGCACAGTTAAGACACATAGCACAGTTAAGCACAGTTAAGACACGTAGCACAGTTAAGACATGTAGCACAGTTGAGACACATAGCACAGTTAAGACACGTAGCACAGTTCAGACACGTAGCACAGTTAAGACACATAGCACAGTTGAGACACGTAGCACAGTTAAGAAACATAGCACAGTTGAGACACATAGCACAGTTAAGACACATAGCACAGTTAAGCACAGTTAAGACACGTAGCACAGTTAAGACACGTAGCACAGTTGAGACACATAGCACAGTTAAGACACGTAGCACAGTTCAGACACGTAGCACAGTTAAGACACGTAGCACAGTTAAGCACAGTTAAGACACGTAGCACAGTTAAGACACGTAGCACAGTTAAGCACAGTTAAGACACATAGCACAGTTAAGACACTTAGCATAGTTGAGACACGTAGCACAGTTAAGACACACAGCACAGTTAAGACACATAGCACAGTTAAGACACTTAGCACAGTTAAGACACATAGCACAGTTGAGACACGTAGCACAGTTAAGACACGTAGCACAGTTAAGACACATAGCACAGTTGAGACACGTAGCACAGTTAAGACACATAGCACAGTTAAGACACGTAGCACAGTTGAGACACGTAGCACAGTTAAGACACATAGCACAGTTAAGACAGATAGCACAGTTGAGAAACATAGCACAGTTAAGACAAATAGCACAGTTAAGCACAGTTAAGACACGTAGCACAGTTAAGCACAGTTAAGACACGTAGCACAGTTAAGACACATAGCAAAGTTAAGACACGTAGCACAGTTGAGACACGTAGCACAGTTAAGACACATAACACAGTTGAGACACGTAGCACAGTTAAGACACATAGCACAGTTAAGACACATAGCACAGTTAAGACACTTAGCACAGTTAAGACACATAGCACAGTTGAGACACGTAGCACAGTTAAGCACAGTTAAGACACATAGCACAGTTAAGACACGTAGCACAGTTAAAACACATAGCACAGTTAAGACACGTAGCACAGTTAAGACACATAGCACAGTTAAGACACTTAGCATAGTTGAGACACGTAGCACAGTTAAGACACATAGCACAGTTAAGAAACATAGCACAGTTGAGACACGTAGCACAGTTGAGACACATAGCACAGTTAAGAAACATAGCACAGTTAATACACATAGCACAGTTAAGACACTTAGCAAAGTTAAGACACATAGCACAGTTGAGACACGTAGCACAGTTAAGACACGTAGCACAGTTAAGACACATAGCACAGTTGAGACACGTAGCACAGTTAAGACACATAGCACAGTTAAGACACGTAGCACAGTTGAGACACGTAGCACAGTTAAGAAACATAGCACAGTTAAGACACATAGCACAGTTGAGACACGTAGCAAAGTTAAGCACAGTTAAGACACATAGCACAGTTAAGACACATAGCACAGTTAAGACACGTAGCACAGTTCAGACACGTAGCACAGTTAAGACACATAACACAGTTGAGACACTTAGCACAGTTAAGACACATAGCACAGTTAAGACACGTAGCACAGTTGAGACACGTAGCACAGTTAAGACACATAGCACAGTTAAGACACATAGCACAGTTGAGACACATAGCACAGTTAAGACAAATAGCACAGTTAAGCACAGTTAAGACACGTAGCACAGTGAAGCACAGTTAAGACACGTAGCACAGTTAAGACACATAGCAAAGTTAAGACACGTAGCACAGTTGAGACACGTAGCACAGTTAAGACACATAACACAGTTGAGACACGTAGCACAGTTAAGACACATAGCACAGTTAAGACACATAGCACAGTTAAGACACATAGCACAGTTGAGACACATAGCACAGTTAAGACACATAGCACAGTTAAGCACAGTTAAGACACGTAGCACAGTTAAGACACGTAGCACAGTTGAGAAACATAGCACAGTTAAGACACATAGCACAGTTGAGACACATAGCACAGTTAAGACACATAGCACAGTTAAGCACAGTTAAGACACGTAGCACAGTTAAGACATGTAGCACAGTTGAGACACATAGCACAGTTAAGACACGTAGCACAGTTCAGACACGTAGCACAGTTAAGACACATAGCACAGTTAAGCACAGTTAAGACACGTAGCACAGTTAAGACACGTAGCACAGTTAAGCACAGTTAAGACACATAGCACAGTTAAGACACATATCACAGTTGAGACACATAGCACAGTTAAGACACATAGCACAGTTAAGCACAGTTAAGACACGTAGCACAGTTAAGACATGTAGCACAGTTGAGACACATAGCACAGTTAAGACACGTAGCACAGTTCAGACACGTAGCACAGTTAAGACACATAGCACAGTTGAGACACGTAGCACAGTTAAGAAACATAGCACAGTTGAGACACATAGCACAGTTAAGCACAGTTAAGACACGTAGCACAGTTAAGACACGTAGCACAGTTAAGCACAGTTAAGACACGTAGCACAGTTAAGACACGTAGCACAGTTGAGACACATAGCACAGTTAAGACACGTAGCACAGTTCAGACACGTAGCACAGTTAAGACACGTAGCACAGTTAAGCACAGTTAAGACACGTAGCACAGTTAAGACACGTAGCACAGTTAAGCACAGTTAAGACACATAGCACAGTTAAGACACTTAGCATAGTTGAGACACGTAGCACAGTTAAGACACATAGCACAGTTAAGACACATAGCACAGTTAAGACACTTAGCACAGTTAAGACACATAGCACAGTTGAGACACGTAGCACAGTTAAGACACGTAGCACAGTTAAGACACATAGCACAGTTGAGACACGTAGCACAGTTAAGACACATAGCACAGTTAAGACACGTAGCACAGTTGAGACACGTAGCACAGTTAAGACACATAGCACAGTTAAGACACATAGCACAGTTGAGAAACATAGCACAGTTAAGACAAATAGCACAGTTAAGCACAGTTAAGACACGTAGCACAGTTAAGCACAGTTAAGACACGTAGCACAGTTAAGACACATAGCAAAGTTAAGACACGTAGCACAGTTGAGACACGTAGCACAGTTAAGACACATAACACAGTTGAGACACGTAGCACAGTTAAGACACATAGCACAGTTAAGACACATAGCACAGTTGAGACACATAGCACAGTTAAGACACATAGCACAGTTAAGCACAGTTAAGACACGTAGCACAGTTAAGACACGTAGCACAGTTAAGCACAGTTAAGACACATAGCACAGTTAAGACACATAGCACAGTTGAGACACATAGCACAGTTAAGACACATAGCACAGTTAAGCACAGTTAAGACACGTAGCACAGTTAAGACATGTAGCACAGTTGAGACACATAGCACAGTTAAGACACGTAGCACAGTTCAGACACGTAGCACAGTTAAGACACATAGCACAGTTAAGCACAGTTAAGACACGTAGCACAGTTAAGACACGTAGCACAGTTAAGCACAGTTAAGACACATAGCACAGTTAAGACACATAGCACAGTTGAGACACATAGCACAGTTAAGACACATAGCACAGTTAAGCACAGTTAAGACACGTAGCACAGTTAAGACATGTAGCACAGTTGAGACACATAGCACAGTTAAGACACGTAGCACAGTTCAGACACGTAGCACAGTTAAGACACATAGCACAGTTAAGACACGTAGCACAGTTCAGACACGTAGCACAGTTCAGACACGTAGCACAGTTAAGACACATAGCACAGTTAAGCACAGTTAAGACACGTAGCACAGTTAAGACACGTAGCAGAGTTAAGCACAGTTAAGACACATAGCACAGTTAAGACACATAGCACAGTTAAGACACGTAGCACAGTTAAAACACATAGCACAGTTAAGACACGTAGCACAGTTAAGACACATAGCACAGTTAAGACACTTAGCATAGTTGAGACACGTAGCACAGTTAAGACACATAGCACAGTTAAGAAACATAGCACAGTTGAAGCACGTAGCACAGTTGAGACACATAGCACAGTTAAGAAACATAGCACAGTTAAGACACATAGCACAGTTAAGACACTTAGCACAGTTAAGACACATAGCACAGTTGAGACACGTAGCACAGTTAAGACACGTAGCACAGTTAAGACACATAGCACATTTGAGACACGTAGCACAGTTAAGACACATAGCACAGTTAAGACACATAGCACAGTTGAGACACATAGCACAGTTAAGACACATAGCACAGTTAAGACACTTAGCACAGTTAAGACACATAGCACAGTTAAGACACGTAGCACAGTGAAGCACAGTTAAGACACGTAGCACAGTTAAGACACATAGCAAAGTTAAGACACGTAGCACAGTTGAGACACGTAGCACAGTTAAGACACATAACACAGTTGAGACACGTAGCACAGTTAAGACACATAGCACAGTTAAGACACATAGCACAGTTAAGACACATAGCACAGTTGAGACACATAGCACAGTTAAGACACATAGCACAGATAAGACACTTAGCACAGTTGAGACACATAGCACAGTTAAGACACATAGCACAGTTAAGCACAGTTAAGACACGTAGCACAGTTAAGACATGTAGCACAGTTGAGACACATAGCACAGTTAAGACACGTAGCACAGTTCAGACACGTAGCACAGTTAAGACACATAGCACAGTTAAGCACAGTTAAGACACGTAGCACAGTTAAGACACGTAGCACAGTTAAGCACAGTTAAGACACATAGCACAGTTAAGACACATAGCACAGTTGAGACACATAGCACAGTTAAGACACATAGCACAGTTAAGCACAGTTAAGACACGTAGCACAGTTAAGACATGTAGCACAGTTGAGACACATAGCACAGTTAAGACACGTAGCACAGTTCAGACACGTAGCACAGTTAAGACACATAGCACAGTTAAGACACGTAGCACAGTTCAGACACGTAGCACAGTTCAGACACGTAGCACAGTTAAGACACATAGCACAGTTAAGCACAGTTAAGACACGTAGCACAGTTAAGACACGTAGCACAGTTAAGCACAGTTAAGACACATAGCACAGTTAAGACACATAGCACAGTTAAGACACGTAGCACAGTTAAAACACATAGCACAGTTAAGACACGTAGCACAGTTAAGCACAGTTAAGACACATAGCACAGTTAAGACACATAGCACAGTTGAGACACATAGCAGAGTTAAGACACATAGCACAGTTGAGACACATAGCACAGTTAAGACACAGCACAGTTGAGACACGTAGCACAGTTAAGACACATAGCACAGTTAAGCACAGTTAAGACACGTAGCACAGTTAAGACACGTAGCACAGTTGAGACACATAGCACAGTTAAGACACGTAGCACAGTTCAGACACGTAGCACAGTTAAGACACATAGCACAGTTAAGCACAGTTAAGACACGTAGCACAGTTAAGACACGTAGCACAGTTAAGCGCAGTTAAGACACATAGCACAGTTAAGACACATAGCACAGTTAAAACACATAGCACAGTTAAGACACGTAGCACAGTTAAGACACGTAGCACAGTTAAGACACTTAGCACAGTTAAGACACGTATCACAGTTAAGACACATAGCACAGTTAAGACACGTAGCACAGTTAAGACACGTAGCACAGTTAAGACACATAGCACAGTTAAGACACATAGCACAGTTGAGACACATAGCACAGTTAAGACACATAGCACAGTTAAGACACATAGCACAGTTAAGACACTTAGCACAGTTAAGACACATAGCACAGTTGAGACACGTAGCACAGTTAAGCACAGTTAAGACACATAGCACAGTTAAGACACGTAGCACAGTTAAAACACATAGCACAGTTAAGACACGTAGCACAGTTAAGACACATAGCACAGTTAAGACACTTAGCATAGTTGAGACACGTAGCACAGTTAAGACACATAGCACAGTTAAGAAACATAGCACAGTTGAGACACGTAGCACAGTTGAGACACATAGCACAGTTAAGAAACATAGCACAGTTAATACACATAGCACAGTTAAGACACTTAGCAAAGTTAAGACACATAGCACAGTTGAGACACGTAGCACAGTTAAGACACGTAGCACAGTTAAGACACATAGCACAGTTGAGACACGTAGCACAGTTAAGACACATAGCACAGTTAAGACACGTAGCACAGTTGAGACACGTAGCACAGTTAAGAAACATAGCACAGTTAAGACACATAGCACAGTTGAGACACGTAGCAAAGTTAAGCACAGTTAAGACACATAGCACAGTTAAGACACATAGCACAGTTAAGACACGTAGCACAGTTCAGACACGTAGCACAGTTAAGACACATAACACAGTTGAGACACTTAGCGCAGTTAAGACACATAGCACAGTTAAGACACGTAGCACAGTTGAGACACGTAGCACAGTTAAGACACATAGCACAGTTAAGACACATAGCACAGTTGAGACACATAGCACAGTTAAGACAAATAGCACAGTTAAGCACAGTTAAGACACGTAGCACAGTGAAGCACAGTTAAGACACGTAGCACAGTTAAGACACATAGCAAAGTTAAGACACGTAGCACAGTTGAGACACGTAGCACAGTTAAGACACATAACACAGTTGAGACACGTAGCACAGTTAAGACACATAGCACAGTTAAGACACATAGCACAGTTAAGACACATAGCACAGTTGAGACACATAGCACAGTTAAGACACATAGCACAGTTAAGCACAGTTAAGACACGTAGCACAGTTAAGACACGTAGCACAGTTGAGAAACATAGCACAGTTAAGACACATAGCACAGTTGAGACACATAGCACAGTTAAGACACATAGCACAGTTAAGCACAGTTAAGACACGTAGCACAGTTAAGACATGTAGCACAGTTGAGACACATAGCACAGTTAAGACACGTAGCACAGTTCAGACACGTAGCACAGTTAAGACACATAGCACAGTTAAGCACAGTTAAGACACGTAGCACAGTTAAGACACGTAGCACAGTTAAGCACAGTTAAGACACATAGCACAGTTAAGACACATATCACAGTTGAGACACATAGCACAGTTAAGACACATAGCACAGTTAAGCACAGTTAAGACACGTAGCACAGTTAAGACATGTAGCACAGTTGAGACACATAGCACAGTTAAGACACGTAGCACAGTTCAGACACGTAGCACAGTTAAGACACATAGCACAGTTGAGACACGTAGCACAGTTAAGAAACATAGCACAGTTGAGACACATAGCACAGTTAAGACACATAGCACAGTTAAGCACAGTTAAGACACGTAGCACAGTTAAGACACGTAGCACAGTTGAGACACATAGCACAGTTAAGACACGTAGCACAGTTCAGACACGTAGCACAGTTAAGACACGTAGCACAGTTAAGCACAGTTAAGACACGTAGCACAGTTAAGACACGTAGCACAGTTAAGCACAGTTAAGACACATAGCACAGTTAAGACACTTAGCATAGTTGAGACACGTAGCACAGTTAAGACACATAGCACAGTTAAGACACATAGCACAGTTAAGACACTTAGCACAGTTAAGACACATAGCACAGTTGAGACACGTAGCACAGTTAAGACATGTAGCACAGTTAAGACACATAGCACAGTTGAGACACGTAGCACAGTTAAGACACATAGCACAGTTAAGACACGTAGCACAGTTGAGACACGTAGCACAGTTAAGACACATAGCACAGTTAAGACACATAGCACAGTTGAGAAACATAGCACAGTTAAGACAAATAGCACAGTTAAGCACAGTTAAGACACGTAGCACAGTTAAGCACAGTTAAGACACGTAGCACAGTTAAGACACATAGCAAAGTTAAGACACGTAGCACAGTTGAGACACGTAGCACAGTTAAGACACATAACACAGTTGAGACACGTAGCACAGTTAAGACACATAGCACAGTTAAGACACATAGCACAGTTGAGACACATAGCACAGTTAAGACACATAGCACAGTTAAGCACAGTTAAGACACGTAGCACAGTTAAGACACGTAGCACAGTTAAGCACAGTTAAGACACATAGCACAGTTAAGACACATAGCACAGTTGAGACACATAGCACAGTTAAGACACATAGCACAGTTAAGCACAGTTAAGACACGTAGCACAGTTAAGACATGTAGCACAGTTGAGACACATAGCACAGTTAAGACACGTAGCACAGTTCAGACACGTAGCACAGTTAAGACACATAGCACAGTTAAGCACAGTTAAGACACGTAGCACAGTTAAGACACGTAGCACAGTTAAGCACAGTTAAGACACATAGCACAGTTAAGACACATAGCACAGTTGAGACACATAGCACAGTTAAGACCGATAGCACAGTTAAGCACAGTTAAGACACGTAGCACAGTTAAGACATGTAGCACAGTTGAGACACATAGCACAGTTAAGACACGTAGCACAGTTCAGACACGTAGCACAGTTAAGACACATAGCACAGTTAAGACACGTAGCACAGTTCAGACACGTAGCACAGTTCAGACACGTAGCACAGTTAAGACACATAGCACAGTTAAGCACAGTTAAGACACGTAGCACAGTTAAGACACGTAGCACAGTTAAGCACAGTTAAGACACATAGCACAGTTAAGACACATAGCACAGTTAAGACACGTAGCACAGTTAAAACACATAGCACAGTTAAGACACGTAGCACAGTTAAGACACATAGCACAGTTAAGACACTTAGCATAGTTGAGACACGTAGCACAGTTAAGACACATAGCACAGTTAAGAAACATAGCACAGTTGAGACACGTAGCACAGTTGAGACACATAGCACAGTTAAGAAACATAGCACAGTTAAGACACATAGCACAGTTAAGACACTTAGCACAGTTAAGACACATAGCACAGTTGAGACACGTAGCACAGTTAAGACACGTAGCACAGTTAAGACACATAGCACATTTGAGACACGTAGCACAGTTAAGACACATAGCACAGTTAAGACACATAGCACAGTTGAGACACATAGCACAGTTAAGACACATAGCACAGTTAAGACACTTAGCACAGTTAAGACACATAGCACAGTTAAGACACGTAGCACAGTGAAGCACAGTTAAGACACGTAGCACAGTTAAGACACATAGCAAAGTTAAGACACGTAGCACAGTTGAGACACGTAGCACAGTTAAGACACATAACACAGTTGAGACACGTAGCACAGTTAAGACACATAGCACAGTTAAGACACATAGCACAGTTAAGACACATAGCACAGTTGAGACACATAGCACAGTTAAGACACATAGCACAGATAAGACACTTAGCACAGTTGAGACACATAGCACAGTTAAGACACATAGCACAGTTAAGCACAGTTAAGACACGTAGCACAGTTAAGACATGTAGCACAGTTGAGACACATAGCACAGTTAAGACACGTAGCACAGTTCAGACACGTAGCACAGTTAAGACACATAGCACAGTTAAGCACAGTTAAGACACGTAGCACAGTTAAGACACGTAGCACAGTTAAGCACAGTTAAGACACATAGCACAGTTAAGACACATAGCACAGTTGAGACACATAGCACAGTTAAGACACATAGCACAGTTAAGCACAGTTAAGACACGTAGCACAGTTAAGACATGTAGCACAGTTGAGACACATAGCACAGTTAAGACACGTAGCACAGTTCAGACACGTAGCACAGTTAAGACACATAGCACAGTTAAGACACATAGCACAGTTAAGACACTTAGCAAAGTTAAGACACATAGCACAGTTGAGACACGTAGCACAGTTAAGACACGTAGCACAGTTAAGACACATAGCACAGTTGAGACACGTAGCACAGTTAAGACACATAGCACAGTTAAGACACGTAGCACAGTTGAGACACGTAGCACAGTTAAGAAACATAGCACAGTTAAGACACATAGCACAGTTGAGACACGTAGCAAAGTTAAGCACAGTTAAGACACATAGCACAGTTAAGACACATAGCACAGTTAAGACACGTAGCACAGTTCAGACACGTAGCACAGTTAAGACACATAACACAGTTGAGACACTTAGCGCAGTTAAGACACATAGCACAGTTAAGACACGTAGCACAGTTGAGACACGTAGCACAGTTAAGACACATAGCACAGTTAAGACACATAGCACAGTTGAGACACATAGCACAGTTAAGACAAATAGCACAGTTAAGCACAGTTAAGACACGTAGCACAGTGAAGCACAGTTAAGACACGTAGCACAGTTAAGACACATAGCAAAGTTAAGACACGTAGCACAGTTGAGACACGTAGCACAGTTAAGACACATAACACAGTTGAGACACGTAGCACAGTTAAGACACATAGCACAGTTAAGACACATAGCACAGTTAAGACACATAGCACAGTTGAGACACATAGCACAGTTAAGACACATAGCACAGTTAAGCACAGTTAAGACACGTAGCACAGTTATGACACGTAGCACAGTTGAGAAACATAGCACAGTTAAGACACATAGCACAGTTGAGACACATAGCACAGTTAAGACACATAGCACAGTTAAGCACAGTTAAGACACGTAGCACAGTTAAGACATGTAGCACATTTGAGACACATAGCACAGTTAAGACACGTAGCACAGTTCAGACACGTAGCACAGTTAAGACACATAGCACAGTTAAGCACAGTTAAGACACGTAGCACAGTTAAGAAACGTAGCACTGTTAAGCACAGTTAAGACACATAGCACAGTTAAGACACATATCACAGTTGAGACACATAGCACAGTTAAGACACATAGCACAGTTAAGCACAGTTAAGACACGTAGCACAGTTAAGACATGTAGCACAGTTGAGACACATAGCACAGTTAAGACACGTAGCACAGTTCAGACACGTAGCACAGTTAAGACACATAGCACAGTTGAGACACGTAGCACAGTTAAGAAACATAGCACAGTTGAGACACATAGCACAGTTAAGACACATAGCACAGTTAAGCACAGTTAAGACACGTAGCACAGTTAAGACACGTAGCACAGTTGAGACACATAGCACAGTTAAGACACGTAGCACAGTTCAGACACGTAGCACAGTTAAGACACGTAGCACAGTTAAGCACAGTTAAGACACGTAGCACAGTTAAGACACGTAGCACAGTTAAGCACAGTTAAGACACATAGCACAGTTAAGACACTTAGCATAGTTGAGACACGTAGCACAGTTAAGACACATAGCACAGTTAAGACACATAGCACAGTTAAGACACTTAGCACAGTTAAGACACATAGCACAGTTGAGACACGTAGCACAGTTAAGACACGTAGCACAGTTAAGACACATAGCACAGTTGAGACACGTAGCACAGTTAAGACACATAGCACAGTTAAGACACGTAGCACAGTTGAGACACGTAGCACAGTTAAGACACATAGCACAGTTAAGACACATAGCACAGTTGAGAAACATAGCACAGTTAAGACAAATAGCACAGTTAAGCACAGTTAAGACACGTAGCACAGTTAAGCACAGTTAAGACACGTAGCACAGTTAAGACACATAGCAAAGTTAAGACACGTAGCACAGTTGAGACACGTAGCACAGTTAAGACACATAACACAGTTGAGACACGTAGCACAGTTAAGACACATAGCACAGTTAAGACACATAGCACAGTTGAGACACATAGCACAGTTAAGACACATAGCACAGTTAAGCACAGTTAAGACACGTAGCACAGTTAAGACACGTAGCACAGTTAAGCACAGTTAAGACACATAGCACAGTTAAGACACATAGCACAGTTGAGACACATAGCACAGTTAAGACACATAGCACAGTTAAGCACAGTTAAGACACGTAGCACAGTTAAGACATGTAGCACAGTTGAGACACATAGCACAGTTAAGACACGTAGCACAGTTCAGACACGTAGCACAGTTAAGACACATAGCACAGTTAAGCACAGTTAAGACACGTAGCACAGTTAAGACACGTAGCACAGTTAAGCACAGTTAAGACACATAGCACAGTTAAGACACATAGCACAGTTGAGACACATAGCACAGTTAAGACACATAGCACAGTTAAGCACAGTTAAGACACGTAGCACAGTTAAGACATGTAGCACAGTTGAGACACATAGCACAGTTAAGACACGTAGCACAGTTCAGACACGTAGCACAGTTAAGACACATAGCACAGTTAAGACACGTAGCACAGTTCAGACACGTAGCACAGTTCAGACACGTAGCACAGTTAAGACACATAGCACAGTTAAGCACAGTTAAGACACGTAGCACAGTTAAGACACGTAGCACAGTTAAGCACAGTTAAGACACATAGCACAGTTAAGACACATAGCACAGTTAAGACACGTAGCACAGTTAAAACACATAGCACAATTAAGACACGTAGCACAGTTAAGACACATAGCACAGTTAAGACACTTAGCATAGTTGAGACACGTAGCACAGTTAAGACACATAGCACAGTTAAGAAACATAGCACAGTTGAGACACGTAGCACAGTTGAGACACATAGCACAGTTAAGAAACATAGCACAGTTAAGACACATAGCACAGTTAAGACACTTAGCACAGTTAAGACACATAGCACAGTTGAGACACGTAGCACAGTTAAGACACGTAGCACAGTTAAGACACATAGCACATTTGAGACACGTAGCACAGTTAAGACACATAGCACAGTTAAGACACATAGCACAGTTGAGACACATAGCACAGTTAAGACACATAGCACAGTTAAGACACTTAGCACAGTTAAGACACATAGCACAGTTAAGACACGTAGCACAGTGAAGCACAGTTAAGACACGTAGCACAGTTAAGACACATAGCAAAGTTAAGACACGTAGCACAGTTGAGACACGTAGCACAGTTAAGACACATAACACAGTTGAGACACGTAGCACAGTTAAGACACATAGCACAGTTAAGACACATAGCACAGTAAGCACAGTTAAGACACGTAGCACAGTTAAGAAACATAGCACAGTTGAGACACATAGCACAGTTAAGACACATAGCACAGTTAAGCACAGTTAAGACACGTAGCACAGTTAAGACACGTAGCACAGTTGAGACACATAGCACAGTTAAGACACGTAGCACAGTTCAGACACGTAGCACAGTTAAGACACGTAGCACAGTTAAGCACAGTTAAGACACGTAGCACAGTTAAGACACGTAGCACAGTTAAGCACAGTTAAGACACATAGCACAGTTAAGACACTTAGCATAGTTGAGACACGTAGCACAGTTAAGACACATAGCACAGTTAAGACACATAGCACAGTTAAGACACTTAGCACAGTTAAGACACATAGCACAGTTGAGACACGTAGCACAGTTAAGACACGTAGCACAGTTAAGACACATAGCACAGTTGAGACACGTAGCACAGTTAAGACACATAGCACAGTTAAGACACGTAGCACAGTTGAGACACGTAGCACAGTTAAGACACATAGCACAGTTAAGACACATAGCACAGTTGAGAAACATAGCACAGTTAAGACAAATAGCACAGTTAAGCACAGTTAAGACACGTAGCACAGTTAAGCACAGTTAAGACACGTAGCACAGTTAAGACACATAGCAAAGTTAAGACACGTAGCACAGTTGAGACACGTAGCACAGTTAAGACACATAACACAGTTGAGACACGTAGCACAGTTAAGACACATAGCACAGTTAAGACACATAGCACAGTTGAGACACATAGCACAGTTAAGACACATAGCACAGTTAAGCACAGTTAAGACACGTAGCACAGTTAAGACACGTAGCACAGTTAAGCACAGTTAAGACACATAGCACAGTTAAGACACATAGCACAGTTGAGACACATAGCACAGTTAAGACACATAGCACAGTTAAGCACAGTTAAGACACGTAGCACAGTTAAGACATGTAGCACAGTTGAGACACATAGCACAGTTAAGACACGTAGCACAGTTCAGACACGTAGCACAGTTAAGACACATAGCACAGTTAAGCACAGTTAAGACACGTAGCACAGTTAAGACACGTAGCACAGTTAAGCACAGTTAAGACACATAGCACAGTTAAGACACATAGCACAGTTGAGACACATAGCACAGTTAAGACACATAGCACAGTTAAGCACAGTTAAGACACGTAGCACAGTTAAGACATGTAGCACAGTTGAGACACATAGCACAGTTAAGACACGTAGCACAGTTCAGACACGTAGCACAGTTAAGACACATAGCACAGTTAAGACACGTAGCACAGTTCAGACACGTAGCACAGTTCAGACACGTAGCACAGTTAAGACACATAGCACAGTTAAGCACAGTTAAGACACGTAGCACAGTTAAGACACGTAGCACAGTTAAGCACAGTTAAGACACATAGCACAGTTAAGACACATAGCACAGTTAAGACACGTAGCACAGTTAAAACACATAGCACAATTAAGACACGTAGCACAGTTAAGACACATAGCACAGTTAAGACACTTAGCATAGTTGAGACACGTAGCACAGTTAAGACACATAGCACAGTTAAGAAACATAGCACAGTTGAGACACGTAGCACAGTTGAGACACATAGCACAGTTAAGAAACATAGCACAGTTAAGACACATAGCACAGTTAAGACACTTAGCACAGTTAAGACACATAGCACAGTTGAGACACGTAGCACAGTTAAGACACGTAGCACAGTTAAGACACATAGCACATTTGAGACACGTAGCACAGTTAAGACACATAGCACAGTTAAGACACATAGCACAGTTGAGACACATAGCACAGTTAAGACACATAGCACAGTTAAGACACTTAGCACAGTTAAGACACATAGCACAGTTAAGACACGTAGCACAGTGAAGCACAGTTAAGACACGTAGCACAGTTAAGACACATAGCAAAGTTAAGACACGTAGCACAGTTGAGACACGTAGCACAGTTAAGACACATAACACAGTTGAGACACGTAGCACAGTTAAGACACATAGCACAGTTAAGACACATAGCACAGTAAGCACAGTTAAGACACGTAGCACAGTTAAGACACGTAGCACAGTTGAGAAACATAGCACAGTTAAGACACATAGCACAGTTGAGACACATAGCACAGTTAAGACACATAGCACAGTTAAGCACAGTTAAGACACGTAGCACAGTTAAGACATGTAGCACAGTTGAGACACATAGCACAGTTAAGACACGTAGCACAGTTCAGACACGTAGCACAGTTAAGACACATAGCACAGTTAAGCACAGTTAAGACACGTAGCACAGTTAAGACACATAGCACAGTTAAGACACATAGCACAGTTGAGACACATAGCACAGTTAAGACAAATAGCACAGTTAAGCACAGTTAAGACACGTAGCACAGTGAAGCACAGTTAAGACACGTAGCACAGTTAAGACACATAGCAAAGTTAAGACACGTAGCACAGTTGAGACACGTAGCACAGTTAAGACACATAACACAGTTGAGACACGTAGCACAGTTAAGACACATAGCACAGTTAAGACACATAGCACAGTTAAGACACATAGCACAGTTGAGACACATAGCACAGTTAAGACACATAGCACAGTTAAGCACAGTTAAGACACGTAGCACAGTTAAGACACGTAGCACAGTTGAGAAACATAGCACAGTTAAGACACATAGCACAGTTGAGACACATAGCACAGTTAAGACACATAGCACAGTTAAGCACAGTTAAGACACGTAGCACAGTTAAGACATGTAGCACAGTTGAGACACATAGCACAGTTAAGACACGTAGCACAGTTCAGACACGTAGCACAGTTAAGACACATAGCACAGTTAAGCACAGTTAAGACACGTAGCACAGTTAAGACACGTAGCACAGTTAAGCACAGTTAAGACACATAGCACAGTTAAGACACATATCACAGTTGAGACACATAGCACAGTTAAGACACATAGCACAGTTAAGCACAGTTAAGACACGTAGCACAGTTAAGACATGTAGCACAGTTGAGACACATAGCACAGTTAAGACACGTAGCACAGTTCAGACACGTAGCACAGTTAAGACACATAGCACAGTTGAGACACGTAGCACAGTTAAGAAACATAGCACAGTTGAGACACATAGCACAGTTAAGACACATAGCACAGTTAAGCACAGTTAAGACACGTAGCACAGTTAAGACACGTAGCACAGTTGAGACACATAGCACAGTTAAGACACGTAGCACAGTTCAGACACGTAGCACAGTTAAGACACGTAGCACAGTTAAGCACAGTTAAGACACGTAGCACAGTTAAGACACGTAGCACAGTTAAGCACAGTTAAGACACATAGCACAGTTAAGACACTTAGCATAGTTGAGACACGTAGCACAGTTAAGACACATAGCACAGTTAAGACACATAGCACAGTTAAGACACTTAGCACAGTTAAGACACATAGCACAGTTGAGACACGTAGCACAGTTAAGACACGTAGCACAGTTAAGACACATAGCACAGTTGAGACACGTAGCACAGTTAAGACACATAGCACAGTTAAGACACGTAGCACAGTTGAGACACGTAGCACAGTTAAGACACATAGCACAGTTAAGACACATAGCACAGTTGAGAAACATAGCACAGTTAAGACAAATAGCACAGTTAAGCACAGTTAAGACACGTAGCACAGTTAAGCACAGTTAAGACACGTAGCACAGTTAAGACACATAGCAAAGTGAAGACACGTAGCACAGTTGAGACACGTAGCACAGTTAAGACACATAACACAGTTGAGACACGTAGCACAGTTAAGACACATAGCACAGTTAAGACACATAGCACAGTTGAGACACATAGCACAGTTAAGACACATAGCACAGTTAAGCACAGTTAAGACACGTAGCACAGTTAAGCACAGTTAAGACACATAGCACAGTTAAGACACATAGCACAGTTGAGACACATAGCACAGTTAAGACACATAGCACAGTTAAGCACAGTTAAGACACGTAGCACAGTTAAGACATGTAGCACAGTTGAGACACATAGCACAGTTAAGACACGTAGCACAGTTCAGACACGTAGCACAGTTAAGACACATAGCACAGTTAAGCACAGTTAAGACACATAGCACAGTTAAGACACATAGCACAGTTGAGACACATAGCACAGTTAAGACACATAGCACAGTTAAGCACAGTTAAGACACGTAGCACAGTTAAGACACGTAGCACAGTTGAGAAACATAGCACAGTTAAGACACATAGCACAGTTGAGACACATAGCACAGTTAAGACACATAGCACAGTTAAGCACAGTTAAGACACGTAGCACAGTTAAGACATGTAGCACAGTTGAGACACATAGCACAGTTAAGACACGTAGCACAGTTCAGACACGTAGCACAGTTAAGACACATAGCACAGTTAAGCACAGTTAAGACACGTAGCACAGTTAAGACACGTAGCACAGTTAAGCACAGTTAAGACACATAGCACAGTTAAGACACATATCACAGTTGAGACACATAGCACAGTTAAGACACATAGCACAGTTAAGCACAGTTAAGACACGTAGCACAGTTAAGACATGTAGCACAGTTGAGACACATAGCACAGTTAAGACACGTAGCACAGTTCAGACACGTAGCACAGTTAAGACACATAGCACAGTTGAGACACGTAGCACAGTTAAGAAACATAGCACAGTTGAGACACATAGCACAGTTAAGACACATAGCACAGTTAAGCACAGTTAAGACACGTAGCACAGTTAAGACACGTAGCACAGTTGAGACACATAGCACAGTTAAGACACGTAGCACAGTTCAGACACGTAGCACAGTTAAGACACGTAGCACAGTTAAGCACAGTTAAGACACGTAGCACAGTTAAGACACGTAGCACAGTTAAGCACAGTTAAGACACATAGCACAGTTAAGACACTTAGCATAGTTGAGACACGTAGCACAGTTAAGACACATAGCACAGTTAAGACACATAGCACAGTTAAGACACTTAGCACAGTTAAGACACATAGCACAGTTGAGACACGTAGCACAGTTAAGACACGTAGCACAGTTAAGACACATAGCACAGTTGAGACACGTAGCACAGTTAAGACACATAGCACAGTTAAGACACGTAGCACAGTTGAGACACGTAGCACAGTTAAGACACATAGCACAGTTAAGACACATAGCACAGTTGAGAAACATAGCACAGTTAAGACAAATAGCACAGTTAAGCACAGTTAAGACACGTAGCACAGTTAAGCACAGTTAAGACACGTAGCACAGTTAAGACACATAGCAAAGTGAAGACACGTAGCACAGTTGAGACACGTAGCACAGTTAAGACACATAACACAGTTGAGACACGTAGCACAGTTAAGACACATAGCACAGTTAAGACACATAGCACAGTTGAGACACATAGCACAGTTAAGACACATAGCACAGTTAAGCACAGTTAAGACACGTAGCACAGTTAAGCACAGTTAAGACACATAGCACAGTTAAGACACATAGCACAGTTGAGACACATAGCACAGTTAAGACACATAGCACAGTTAAGCACAGTTAAGACACGTAGCACAGTTAAGACATGTAGCACAGTTGAGACACATAGCACAGTTAAGACACGTAGCACAGTTCAGACACGTAGCACAGTTAAGACACATAGCACAGTTAAGCACAGTTAAGACACGTAGCACAGTTAAGACACGTAGCACAGTTAAGCACAGTTAAGACACATAGCACAGTTAAGACACATAGCACAGTTGAGACACATAGCACAGTTAAGACACATAGCACAGTTAAGCACAGTTAAGACACGTAGCACAGTTAAGACATGTAGCACAGTTGAGACACATAGCACAGTTAAGACACGTAGCACAGTTCAGACACGTAGCACAGTTAAGACACATAGCACAGTTAAGACACGTAGCACAGTTCAGACACGTAGCACAGTTCAGACACGTAGCACAGTTAAGACACATAGCACAGTTAAGCACAGTTAAGACACGTAGCACAGTTAAGACACGTAGCACAGTTAAGCACAGTTAAGACACATAGCACAGTTAAGACACATAGCACAGTTAAGACACGTAGCACAGTTAAAACACATAGCACAGTTAAGACACGTAGCACAGTTAAGACACATAGCACAGTTAAGACACTTAGCATAGTTGAGACACGTAGCACAGTTAAGACACATAGCACAGTTAAGAAACATAGCACAGTTGAGACACGTAGCACAGTTGAGACACATAGCACAGTTAAGAAACATAGCACAGTTAAGACACATAGCACAGTTAAGACACTTAGCACAGTTAAGACACATAGCACAGTTGAGACACGTAGCACAGTTAAGACACATAGCACAGTTAAGACACATAGCACAGTTAAGCACAGTTAAGACACGTAGCACAGTTAAGACATGTAGCACAGTTGAGACACATAGCACAGTTAAGACACGTAGCACAGTTCAGACACGTAGCACAGTTAAGACACATAGCACAGTTAAGCACAGTTAAGACACGTAGCACAGTTAAGACACGTAGCACAGTTAAGCACAGTTAAGACACATAGCACAGTTAAGACACATAGCACAGTTGAGACACATAGCACAGTTAAGACACATAGCACAGTTAAGCACAGTTAAGACACGTAGCACAGTTAAGACATGTAGCACAGTTGAGACACATAGCACAGTTAAGACACGTAGCACAGTTCAGACACGTAGCACAGTTAAGACACATAGCACAGTTAAGACACGTAGCACAGTTCAGACACGTAGCACAGTTCAGACACGTAGCACAGTTAAGACACATAGCACAGTTAAGCACAGTTAAGACACGTAGCACAGTTAAGACACGTAGCACAGTTAAGCACAGTTAAGACACATAGCACAGTTAAGACACATAGCACAGTTAAGACACGTAGCACAGTTAAAACACATAGCACAGTTAAGACACGTAGCACAGTTAAGACACATAGCACAGTTAAGACACTTAGCATAGTTGAGACACGTAGCACAGTTAAGACACATAGCACAGTTAAGAAACATAGCACAGTTGAGACACGTAGCACAGTTGAGACACATAGCACAGTTAAGAAACATAGCACAGTTAAGACACATAGCACAGTTAAGACACTTAGCACAGTTAAGACACATAGCACAGTTGAGACACGTAGCACAGTTAAGACACGTAGCACAGTTAAGACACATAGCACATTTGAGACACGTAGCACAGTTAAGACACATAGCACAGTTAAGACACATAGCACAGTTGAGACACATAGCACAGTTAAGACACATAGCACAGTTAAGACACTTAGCACAGTTAAGACACATAGCACAGTTAAGACACGTAGCACAGTGAAGCACAGTTAAGACACGTAGCACAGTTAAGACACATAGCAAAGTTAAGACACGTAGCACAGTTGAGACACGTAGCACAGTTAAGACACATAACACAGTTGAGACACGTAGCACAGTTAAGACACTTAGCACAGTTAAGACACATAGCACAGTTAAGACACATAGCACAGTTGAGACACATAGCACAGTTAAGACACATAGCACAGTTAAGCACAGTTAAGACACGTAGCACAGTTAAGACACGTAGCACAGTTGAGAAACATAGCACAGTTAAGACACAAAGCACAGTTGAGACACATAGCACAGTTAAGACACATAGCACAGTTAAGCACAGTTAAGACACGTAGCACAGTTAAGACATGTAGCACAGTTGAGACACATAGCACAGTTAAGACACGTAGCACAGTTCAGACACGTAGCACAGTTAAGACACATAGCACAGTTAAGACACGTAGCACAGTTCAGACACGTAGCACAGTTGAGACACATAGCACAGTTAAGACACATAGCACAGTTAAGCACAGTTAAGACACGTAGCACAGTTAAGACATGTAGCACAGTTGAGACACATAGCACAGTTAAGACACGTAGCACAGTTCAGACACGTAGCACAGTTAAGACACATAGCACAGTTAAGCACAGTTAAGACACGTAGCACAGTTAAGACACATAGCACAGTTAAGACACATAGCACAGTTGAGACACATAGCACAGTTAAGACAAATAGCACAGTTAAGCACAGTTAAGACACGTAGCACAGTGAAGCACAGTTAAGACACGTAGCACAGTTAAGACACATAGCAAAGTTAAGACACGTAGCACAGTTGAGACACGTAGCACAGTTAAGACACATAACACAGTTGAGACACGTAGCACAGTTAAGACACATAGCACAGTTAAGACACATAGCACAGTTAAGACACATAGCACAGTTGAGACACATAGCACAGTTAAGACACATAGCACAGTTAAGCACAGTTAAGACACGTAGCACAGTTAAGACACGTAGCACAGTTGAGAAACATAGCACAGTTAAGACACATAGCACAGTTGAGACACATAGCACAGTTAAGACACATAGCACAGTTAAGCACAGTTAAGACACGTAGCACAGTTAAGACATGTAGCACAGTTGAGACACATAGCACAGTTAAGACACGTAGCACAGTTAAGACACGTAGCACAGTTAAGACACATAGCACAGTTAAGCACAGTTAAGACACGTAGCACAGTTAAGACACGTAGCACAGTTAAGCACAGTTAAGACACATAGCACAGTTAAGACACATATCACAGTTGAGACACATAGCACAGTTAAGACACATAGCACAGTTAAGCACAGTTAAGACACGTAGCACAGTTAAGACATGTAGCACAGTTGAGACACATAGCACAGTTAAGACACGTAGCACAGTTCAGACACGTAGCACAGTTAAGACACATAGCACAGTTGAGACACGTAGCACAGTTAAGAAACATAGCACAGTTGAGACACATAGCACAGTTAAGACACATAGCACAGTTAAGCACAGTTAAGACACGTAGCACAGTTAAGACACGTAGCACAGTTGAGACACATAGCACAGTTAAGACACGTAGCACAGTTCAGACACGTAGCACAGTTAAGACACGTAGCACAGTTAAGCACAGTTAAGACACGTAGCACAGTTAAGACACGTAGCACAGTTAAGCACAGTTAAGACACATAGCACAGTTAAGACACTTAGCATAGTTGAGACACGTAGCACAGTTAAGACACATAGCACAGTTAAGACACATAGCACAGTTAAGACACTTAGCACAGTTAAGACACATAGCACAGTTGAGACACGTAGCACAGTTAAGACACGTAGCACAGTTAAGACACATAGCACAGTTGAGACACGTAGCACAGTTAAGACACATAGCACAGTTAAGACACGTAGCACAGTTGAGACACGTAGCACAGTTAAGACACATAGCACAGTTAAGACACATAGCACAGTTGAGAAACATAGCACAGTTAAGACAAATAGCACAGTTAAGCACAGTTAAGACACGTAGCACAGTTAAGCACAGTTAAGACACGTAGCACAGTTAAGACACATAGCAAAGTTAAGACACGTAGCACAGTTGAGACACGTAGCACAGTTAAGACACATAACACAGTTGAGACACGTAGCACAGTTAAGACACATAGCACAGTTAAGACACATAGCACAGTTGAGACACATAGCACAGTTAAGACACATAGCACAGTTAAGCACAGTTAAGACACGTAGCACAGTTAAGACACGTAGCACAGTTAAGCACAGTTAAGACACATAGCACAGTTAAGACACATAGCACAGTTGAAACACATAGCACAGTTAAGACACATAGCACAGTTAAGCACAGTTAAGACACGTAGCACAGTTAAGACATGTAGCACAGTTGAGACACATAGCACAGTTAAGACACGTAGCACAGTTCAGACACGTAGCACAGTTAAGACACATAGCACAGTTAAGCACAGTTAAGACACGTAGCACAGTTAAGACACGTAGCACAGTTAAGCACAGTTAAGACACATAGCACAGTTAAGACACATAGCACAGTTGAGACACATAGCACAGTTAAGACACATAGCACAGTTAAGCACAGTTAAGACACGTAGCACAGTTAAGACATGTAGCACAGTTGAGACACATAGCACAGTTAAGACACGTAGCACAGTTCAGACACGTAGCACAGTTAAGACACATAGCACAGTTAAGACACGTAGCACAGTTCAGACACGTAGCACAGTTCAGACACGTAGCACAGTTAAGACACATAGCACAGTTAAGCACAGTTAAGACACGTAGCACAGTTAAGACACGTAGCACAGTTAAGCACAGTTAAGACACATAGCACAGTTAAGACACATAGCACAGTTAAGACACGTAGCACAGTTAAAACACATAGCACAGTTAAGACACGTAGCACAGTTAAGACACATAGCACAGTTAAGACACTTAGCATAGTTGAGACACGTAGCACAGTTAAGACACATAGCACAGTTAAGAAACATAGCACAGTTGAGACACGTAGCACAGTTGAGACACATAGCACAGTTAAGAAACATAGCACAGTTAAGACACATAGCACAGTTAAGACACTTAGCACAGTTAAGACACATAGCACAGTTGAGACACGTAGCACAGTTAAGACACGTAGCACAGTTAAGACACATAGCACATTTGAGACACGTAGCACAGTTAAGACACATAGCACAGTTAAGACACATAGCACAGTTGAGACACATAGCACAGTTAAGACACATAGCACAGTTAAGACACTTAGCACAGTTAAGACACATAGCACAGTTAAGACACGTAGCACAGTGAAGCACAGTTAAGACACGTAGCACAGTTAAGACACATAGCAAAGTTAAGACACGTAGCACAGTTGAGACACGTAGCACAGTTAAGACACATAACACAGTTGAGACACGTAGCACAGTTAAGACACTTAGCACAGTTAAGACACATAGCACAGTTAAGACACATAGCACAGTTGAGACACATAGCACAGTTAAGACACATAGCACAGTTAAGCACAGTTAAGACACGTAGCACAGTTAAGACACGTAGCACAGTTGAGAAACATAGCACAGTTAAGACACATAGCACAGTTGAGACACATAGCACAGTTAAGACACATAGCACAGTTAAGCACAGTTAAGACACGTAGCACAGTTAAGACATGTAGCACAGTTGAGACACATAGCACAGTTAAGACACGTAGCACAGTTCAGACACGTAGCACAGTTAAGACACATAGCACAGTTAAGCACAGTTAAGACACGTAGCACAGTTAAGACACGTAGCACAGTTAAGCACAGTTAAGACACATAGCACAGTTAAGACACATATCACAGTTGAGACACATAGCACAGTTAAGACACATAGCACAGTTAAGCACAGTTAAGACACGTAGCGCAGTTAAGACATGTAGCACAGTTGAGACACATAGCACAGTTAAGACACGTAGCACAGTTCAGACACGTAGCACAGTTAAGACACATAGCACAGTTGAGACACGTAGCACAGCTAAGAAACATAGCACAGTTGAGACACATAGCACAGTTAAGACACATAGCACAGTTAAGCACAGTTAAGACACGTAGCACAGTTAAGACACGTAGCACAGTTGAGACACATAGCACAGTTAAGACACGTAGCACAGTTCAGACACGTAGCACAGTTAAGACACGTAGCACAGTTAAGCACAGTTAAGACACGTAGCACAGTTAAGACACGTAGCACAGTTAAGCACAGTTAAGACACATAGCACAGTTAAGACACTTAGCATAGTTGAGACACGTAGCACAGTTAAGACACATAGCACAGTTAAGACACATAGCACAGTTAAGACACTTAGCACAGTTAAGACACATAGCACAGTTGAGACACGTAGCACAGTTAAGACACGTAGCACAGTTAAGACACATAGCACAGTTGAGACACGTAGCACAGTTAAGACACATAGCACAGTTAAGACACGTAGCACAGTTGAGACACGTAGCACAGTTAAGACACATAGCACAGTTAAGACACATAGCACAGTTGAGACACATAGCACAGTTAAGACAAATAGCACAGTTAAGCACAGTTAAGACACGTAGCACAGTTAAGCACAGTTAAGACACGTAGCACAGTTAAGACACATAGCAAAGTTAAGACACGTAGCACAGTTGAGACACATAGCACAGTTAAGACACATAACACAGTTGAGACACGTAGCACAGTTAAGACACATAGCACAGTTAAGACACATAGCACAGTTGAGACACATAGCACAGTTAAGACACATAGCACAGTTAAGCACAGTTAAGACACGTAGCACAGTTAAGACACGTAGCACAGTTAAGCACAGTTAAGACACATAGCACAGTTAAGACACATAGCACAGTTGAGACACATAGCACAGTTAAGACACATAGCACAGTTAAGCACAGTTAAGACACGTAGCACAGTTAAGACATGTAGCACAGTTGAGACACATAGCACAGTTAAGACACGTAGCACAGTTCAGACACGTAGCACAGTTAAGACACATAGCACAGTTAAGCACAGTTAAGACACGTAGCACAGTTAAGACACGTAGCACAGTTAAGCACAGTTAAGACACATAGCACAGTTAAGACACATAGCACAGTTGAGACACATAGCACAGTTAAGACACATAGCACAGTTAAGCACAGTTAAGACACGTAGCACAGTTAAGACATGTAGCACAGTTGAGACACATAGCACAGTTAAGACACGTAGCACAGTTCAGACACGTAGCACAGTTAAGACACATAGCACAGTTAAGACACGTAGCACAGTTCAGACACGTAGCACAGTTCAGACACGTAGCACAGTTAAGACACATAGCACAGTTAAGCACAGTTAAGACACGTAGCACAGTTAAGACACGTAGCACAGTTAAGCACAGTTAAGACACATAGCACAGTTAAGACACATAGCACAGTTAAGACACGTAGCACAGTTAAAACACATAGCACAGTTAAGACACGTAGCACAGTTAAGACACATAGCACAGTTAAGACACTTAGCATAGTTGAGACACGTAGCACAGTTAAGACACATAGCACAGTTAAGAAACATAGCACAGTTGAGACACGTAGCACAGTTGAGACACATAGCACAGTTAAGAAACATAGCACAGTTAAGGCACATAGCACAGTTAAGACACTTAGCACAGTTAAGACACATAGCACAGTTGAGACACGTAGCACAGTTAAGACACGTAGCACAGTTAAGACACATAGCACATTTGAGACACGTAGCACAGTTAAGACACATAGCACAGTTAAGACACATAGCACAGTTGAGACACATAGCACAGTTAAGACACATAGCACAGTTAAGCACAGTTAAGACACATAGCACAGTTAAGACACGTAGCACAGTTAAGCACAGTTAAGACACGTAGCACAGTTAAGACACATAGCACAGTTAAGACACGTAGCACAGTTCAGACACGTAGCACAGTTAAGACACATAACACAGTTGAGACACTTAGCACAGTTAAGACACATAGCACAGTTGAGACACGTAGCACAGTTAAGACACGTAGCACAGTCAAAACACATAGCACAGTTAAGACACGTAGCACAGTTAAGACACATAGCACAGTTAAGACACTTAGCACAGTTGAGACACGTAGCACAGTTAAGACACATAGCACAGTTGAGACAGGTAGCACAGTTGAGACACATAGCACAATTAAGACAAATAGCACAGTTAAGCACAGTTAAGACACGTAGCACAGTTAAGCACAGTTAAGACACGTAGCACAGTTAAGACACATAGCAAAGTTAAGACACGTAGCACAGTTGAGACACGTAGCACAGTTAAGACACATAACACAGTTGAGACACGTAGCACAGTTAAGACACATAGCACAGTTAAGACACATAGCACAGTTAAGACACATAGCACAGTTGAGACACATAGCACAGTTAAGACACATAGCACAGTTAAGCACAGTTAAGACACGTAGCACAGTTAAGACACGTAGCACAGTTGAGACACATAGCACAGTTAAGACACATAGCACAGTTGAGACACATAGCACAGTTAAGACACATAGCACAGTTAAGCACAGTTAAGACACGTAGCACAGTTAAGACATGTAGCACAGTTGAGACACATAGCACACTTAAGACACGTAGCACAGTTCAGACACGTAGCACAGTTAAGACACATAGCACAGTTAAGCACAGTTAAGACACGTAGCACAGTTAAGACACGTAGCACAGTTAAGCACAGTTAAGACACATAGCACAGTTAAGACACGTAGCACAGTTAAAACACATAGCACAGTTAAGACACGTAGCACAGTTAAGACACATAGCACAGTTAAGACACTTAGCACAGTTGAGACACGTAGCACAGTTAAGACACATAGCACAGTTAAGACACATAGCACCCCACATGATGTGGGGTTATAACCTTTCTCTCTCACTCTGCCACCGCCACCCACCTTCATCCCTTTTCTGTCTATGACACTCATTGATTCCCTTCTTTCTTTCTTTCTGTCTTTATGTCGTTCTTTCTTTCTTTTTTCTCTTTCTTTCTTTCTTTCTTTCTTTCTTTCTTTCTTTCTTTCTTTCTTTCTTTCTTTCTGTCTTTCTCTCTTTCTTTCTTTCTGTCTTTCTCTCTTTTGCATGTTCTCCCCGTGTTTGCGTGGGTTTCCTCCCACCATCAAAAAGACGTGCATGTTAGTGTTCATACTCCTGCCTGTGCCCCTAAGCAAGGCAATGGAAAGAAGTACTGGAGTTGGTCCCCGGGCGCTGTAGCTGCCCACTGCTGCCATACAATAGGATGGTCACCTATCGCTAAGCCTCGCCCCCCTTAGTTACTGGCGCTAACTCGGCCAAGCTACCCGGGCTCACTAGAGAGTTACAATGGCAGCTAATTGGTGTCAAAACTATATCCCAAGAGGTTATGCACAACTTCTGGAGACAGAAGGACCTGATTTCGTCTAAAAGCTATCAAAAAGGACTTCGCTATGCTATGGAGGGATATGTACAACATCTCAAACTTGATATGGTTTGACAAGCTTAAATTGGAGGCGGGTTTACAGATCACAATGCAAGAGGGAAAAGCCTCATGTCACGGTCATCACGACTGCAGATAACATCATCCAGGACCAGCATTGTTCGTGCACCGCAGGGTAAAATGAATTAATTGACCTTCAATTAACTAACGTTAGTCCTGGAGAGGCACTGAGATGCGCGTGCATTAGTTCCTCTCAGGATACCTCGTATCAGTGTTGCATGTACCCCATGCACATCGTTTGACCATTTTTGTTCAACTTAGTATATCCATAAAACATCACAAAAGCCACGACAGTGTCCCTCTCTTCCTTTTTGTGTCTCTCTGTGTCCCTCTCTTCCTTTCTGTGTCCCTCTCTGTCCCTCTCTTCCTTTCTCTGTGTCCCTCTCTTCCTTCCTTTCTGTCCGTCTGTGTCCCTCTTCCTTTCTCTGTGTCCCTCTCTTCTTTCCTTTGTGTGTCTCTGTATCCCTCTCTTCCTTTCTCTGTGTCCCTCTCTTCCTTCCTTTCTGTCCCTCTGTGTCCCTCTCTTCCTTCCTTTCTGTCCCTCTGTGTCCCTCTCTTCCTTTCTCTGTGTCCCTCTCTTCCTTCCTTTCTGTCCCTCTGTGCCCCTCTCTTCCTTTCTCTGTGTCCCTCTCTTCCTTCCTTTCTGTCCCTCTGTGTCCCTCTCTTCCTTTCTCTGTGTTCCTCACTTCCTTCCTTTGTGTCTCTCTGTATCCCTCTCTTCCTTTCTCTGTGTCCCTCTCTTCTTTTCTCTGTGTTCCTCTGGGTCCCTCTGCGTCCCTCTCTTCTTTTCTGTGTCCCTCTCTTCCTTCCTTTGTGTTCCTCTGTGTCCCTCTCTTCCTTTTTCTGTGTCCCTCTCTTCCCTTTCTGTGTCCCTCTGTGTCCCTCTCTTCCTTTTTCTGTCCCTCTCTTCCTTTTCTGTGTTCCTCTGTGTCCCTCTCTTTCTTTCTGTGTCCCTCTGTGTCCCTCTCTTCCTTTCTCTGTGTCCCTCTCTTCCTTTTTTTGCATTCCTTCGTGTCCCTCTCTTCCTTTTTGTGTCTCTCTGTGTCCCTCTCTTCCTTTCTGTGTCCCTCTCTGTCCCTCTCTTCCTTTCTCTGTCCCTCTGTGTCCCTCTCTTCCCTTCTCTGACTGACTCAGAATAAGTGTGGAAGGGCAAGCCTCAGGGAGTTGAAAGGTCAAGTGGTTTGACCTAAAGGTCAATTGAGTGGTTTTGCCCACACACACACGCACACACACACACACACCAACGCACACACGTCAGCCTAATAGGATAGGAAGAGGTGAGAATGTGTTGAAAACACTCATTTAGTTTAATAATTCTGCTGCGTTATCGTGCACAGTCTGCAACCTGCTCAGTGTGTGTTTGTGTGTGGGGATGGGGGTGGGAGGATTTTGGGGGAGGGGGTGCACAGCATCTTTCCATCAGCACGTCACACCTCTGAACTGTCACAGATTATTTTTCTTTGTACTGTGTCATGACAGAAGCAACGCATATTAAATATTAAATATAAATATAGTGTGTCAGGATGTCCATCACGTCACAGCAAACGATGCTTTATGTGCAGTGCTGCCGCTGAGTCGTGCTGTGCTCCCTGTGGGGGCCCAGTAATAGTACTGAGTAGCTCTCATTATAATCATCATGGTTATGGCTACTGTCTGGTCATGGGAGGGGTTATATGAGTACTGGGTTGTCATGGGAGGGGTTAGAGGAGTACTGTGTTGTCATGGGAGGGGTTAGATGAGTACTTTGTTGTCATGGGAGGGGTTAGATGAGTACTGTGTCGTCATGGGAGGGGTTAGATGAGTATTGTGTCGTCATGGAAGAGGTTAGATGAGTACTGTGTCATCATGGGAGGGGTTAGATGAGTACTGTGTTGTCATGGGAGGGGTTAGATGAGTACTGTGTCCTCATGGGAGGGGTTAGATGAGTACTGTGTCATCATGGGAGGGGTTAGATGAATACTGTGTCGTCATGGGAGGGGTTAGATGAGTACTGTGTTGTCATGGGAGGGGTTAGATGAGTACTGTGTCCTCATGGGAGGGGTTAGATGAGTATTGTGTCGTCACGGAAGAGGTTAGATGAGTACTGTGTCGTCACGGGAGGGGTTAGATGAGTACTGTGTTGTAATGGGAGGGGTTAAATGAGTACTGTGTTGTCATGGGAGGGGTTATATGAGTACTGTGTTGTCATGGGAGGGGTTAGATGAGTACTGTGTTGTCATGGGAGGGTTTAGATGAGTACTGTGTTGTCATGGGAGGGGTTATATGAGTTTTTTGTCGTCATGGGAGAGGTTAGATGAGTACTGTGTCGTCATGGGAGGGGTTAGATGAGTACTGTGTCGTCATGGGAGGGGTTAGATGAGTACTGTGTTGTCATGGGAGGGGTTAGATGAGTACTGTGTTGTCATGGGAGGGGTTATATGAGTACTGTGTTGTCATGGAAGGGGTTAGATGAGTAATGTGTCGTCATGGGAGGGGTTAGATGAGTACTGTGTCGTCATGGGAGGGGTTAGATGAGTACTGTGTCGTCATGGGAGGGGTTATAGGAGTACGGTGTTGTCATGGGAGGGCTTAGATGAGTACTGTGTTGTCATGGGAGGGGTTATATGAGTACTGTGTTGTCATGGGAGGGGTTAGATGAGTACTGTGTTGTCATGGGAGGGGTTAGATGAGTACTGCGTCATCATGGGAGGGGTTAGATGAGTAATGTGTCGTCATGAGAGGGGTTACATGAGTACTGTGTCGCCATGGGAGGGGTTAGATGAGTACTGTGTCGTCATGGGAGAGGTCACATGAGTACTATGTCGTCATGTGAGGGGTTAGATGAGTACTGTGTTGTCATGGGAGGAGTTAGATGAGTACTGTGTTGTCATGGGAGGGGCTAGATGAGTACTGTGTCGTCATGGGAGGGGTTAGATGAGTACTGTGTCGTCATGGGAGGGGTTAGATGAGTACTGTGTTGTCATGGGAGGGGTTAGATGAGTAATGTGTCGTCATGGGAGAGGTTATATGAGTACTGTGTTGTCATGGGAGGGATTAGATGAGTACTGTGTTGTCATGGGAGGGGTTATATGAGTACTGTGTTGTCATGGGAGGGGTTAGATGAGTACTGTGTTGTCATGGGAGGGGTTAGATGAGTAATGTGTTGTCATGGGAAAGGTTAGATGAGTACTGTGTTGTCATGGGAGGGGTTAGATGAGTATTGTGTCGTCATGGGAGGGGTTAGATGAGTACTGTGTTGTCATGGGAGGGGTTAGATGAGTACTGTGTCGTCATGGGAGGGGTTAGATGAGTAATGTGTCGTCATGGGAGAGGTTAGATGAGTACTGTGTTGTCATGAGAAAGGTTAGATGTGTACTGTGTTGTCATGGGAGGGGTTAGATGAATACTGTGTCGTCATGGGAGGGGTTAGATGAGTACTGTGTCGTCATGGGAGGGGTTAGATGAGTACTGTGTTGTCATGGGAGGGGTTAGATGAGTAATGTGTCGTCATGGGAGAGGTTATATGAGTACTGTGTCGTCATGGGAGGGGTTAGATGAGTACTGTGTTGTCATGGGAGGGGTTAGATGAGTACTGTGTCGTCATGGGAAAGGTTAGATGAGTACTGTGTCGTCATGGGAGGGATTAGATGAGTACTGTGTCGTCATGGGAGGGGTTAGATGAGTACTGTGTCGTCATGGGAGGGGTTAGAAGGGTACTGTGTCGTCATGAGAGTTGTTAGCTGGCTGATCTCTCAGTGAAGCTCCTGAAACATGGCCATTAACATTACCATCATAGTTAGTGTCTATAACCTGGCTTGTTTGAATTCATTCACAACATGGTTCAGTTCCTCTGCACAGACACACACACGAACACACACACATGCACACACACACGGAAACACACACGCACGCATCATAGCAGTGGGTAAGAGATAGGTGCAACATGGAGCGGTGGGCTGCACAGCGCGGGCCACCAGCACCGTGCTCCACATCCATAAATCATAATGTTTCAACAAAAGGAGAATTTCATTTCCCTGTCCCGCTCTTATCGGGCTGGGGGACACACAGCCCACTGCCATGGTCGTTTATTATCGGGGTGAATAGGATGTAGCAGGGATAAGGCTGCGGATGGGACTGGATTAGACTATTAACTGGAATAGTCTATCAGGCTCCATGTCTATTAACTTAAGCACGTGCATTGTGTCATCACAGGCTCCGTATCCCAGATTGCAGTATTATCACGGTGGGAGTATAAAGGTGGTCTTATATCTACGCTGCTGGTTAATTTGCACTACGGACATGCTGGTGTGATTTCGCAGCTTTGCGAAAACATTTCGCCCCCGACCTGCAGCAGTGTTTTATACAGACCTGCATGGAGACCTGGTCTGGGTCAGCAGCCAATCAGAGCAGGCCTAGCCTGTGTCCGTGGTCAGCAGGATCTTCTGGTAGTGATGCCTACTTCCTGAAGTGCTGCTCAAGGTTTACACAAATATTATACTCATCACAGCCATCTTCATCACATCAGTGGTGTAGTTTTCAACCAACACACGTGTTCTTCACTTGTTACCCCAACATGACACAGGACGTCATCCCTCACTAGACCCAGGGATGATGTGAGGATGAGGACACGTAGCATAACATGACACAGGACATCATCCCTCACTAGACCCAGGGACGATGTGAGGATGAGGACACATAGCATAACATGACACAGAGGACGTCATCCCTCACTAGACCCAGGGACGATGTGAGGATGAGGACACCGCATAATATGACACAGGACATCATCCCACACTAGACCTAGGGACGATGTGAGGATGAGGACACGTAGCATAACATGACACAGGACGTCATCCCGCACTAGACCTAGGGACGATGTGAGGATGAGGACACATAGCATAACATGACACAGGACATCATCCCTCACTAGACCCAGGGACGATGTGAGGATGAGGACACATAGCATAACATGACACAGGACATCATCCCTCACTAGACCTAGGGACGATGTGAGAATGAGGACACATAGCGCACAGAATGACACAGGATGTCATCCCACACTAGACCTAGGGATGATGTGAGGATGAGGACACATAGCACAATATGAAACAGGACGTCATCCCACACTAGACCCAGGGATGATGTGAGGATGAGGACACATAGCACAGAATGACACAGGACATCATCCCACACTAGACCTAGGGATGATGTGAGGATGAGGACACGCCACTGTGAAGAGTGAAAACCATGCAACTAAAGGGAAATAATGTAGTTTTAACTTTTATTTCTGACAATCTGAAGCTGTTGGTAGGCTAAATAATGAGGACAGACACCATGACAACATGTCTTATTGTCACCCAGACCCAGTACCATCACCATGGCCCCTGAACATAAATTAAATGCTGAGCAAATATGTGATACAAATCTATTTTCAAATGGTTTTGGAGGCGTGTAAACAACCCTTAATCTCTCCTAAATCATTATTATACAGTAAAATTGAAATATGATCACAACATTTTTCTTTTCTTTTGCGGGTTTCACACCCTGCTGGGTTCCACTCAGGATGGACACTGTTGTGGTGATGAAGAGCAGAACGCAATCTGCAGTCAGCAGGCAGGTAATGAAACATGCTCAGAGAGACAGTGAGGGGAGAGAGACACAGAGAGAGGGGGAGACAGAAAGGAGGGGGGGGGGACAGAGAGAGAGAGAGAGAGAGAGAGAGAGAGAGAGAGAGAGAGAGAGAGAGAGAGAGAGAGAGAGAGAGAGAGAGAGAGAGAGAGAGAGAAATGCTGCCAGAAGACCTCTCATCTGAACAAAAACATTTAAAAGAAAAGCTGGTAATTCTGGAATCAACTATAAAAAAAACAATCAGAACCCAACTGACTACCAGATTTCACTAGAAGAACTAACAGACAAACTCCAAAGTCTCAAACCAAAAGAAGCCTGTGGCCCTGACAGCATCAGGACTGACATGCTCAAACACAGTTCTCTTGAGCTGCAGAAGACCCTGCTTAAACTGTTCAACCTGGTTCTACAAGCTGGCTGCTTTCCTGACACCTGGAATAGGGGAGGGGGCTTAAATCCCCAACATACAAAAGTGGAGATAAATTTGACCAGTAACATTTGAGCAGTAACCTGGGGAAGGTCTTCTGTTGTATTCTTAACGCCCGAATACAGGCCTTCCTTACCCAACACAGTGTCTTGAGCAAGAGTCAGATTGGCTTTCTACCAAATCACCACACTACAGATCACATCTACACCCTACACACCCTAATTAATCAACATGTTCACCAAAAAAATAAAGGAAAAACATCAGCATGCTTCATTGATTTTAAAAAAAGCATTTGATTTTATCTGGCATGATGGCTTATACTATAAAATCATCCAAAGTGGCGTAGGGGGTAAAGTGTTTGACATAATCAAATCTATATATTTGTAAAATAAGTGCAAAATA